>NC_044200.1:22842980-22920480 GCF_900880675.1 Sparus aurata | reverse complement strand
TTAATTGATCCCTATTAGAGTTTAGATTCTCTGCCCGAGCCCGAGCTGAAAACGTGACTTGTTGCACACGTGACGTCACTCCCTGAGACGCAAGAAGAAGCAAAAATATATATTTTTACGAAGGAAAATGACAAAAATAATAGTAACGCACAGTGATTTGAATAAGTACCTTAATCTGATTACTGGTTTGGAAATATTGACGCGTTAGAATAGTCGTTACTGAAAAAAGTGGTCAGCTCATAATTACAGTTAATGTGTCGGGTCGGGCTTGATTTTGTGGGCCCGATCTAAACTCTAATCCCTATAAATCATAGAGGACCGGGTGAATGACTTCCGGGATCATTTTCCTCTTTATGCGCCTTTAGTCTGAACGTACAGTTAATCAGGAAGTCGAGGTTTTCTGGCCTTCTTTATATATGCTACAGATGTTGAGAACACGTCATCACTTCAGCCGAGCCGACGTCTCTGCTGCAGAGTCCACTGAGCCCGCTGCACACAGAAGCCAGAACTTTGTGGGTTTAAGTCTGATTTCTGACCGGTGGAAAATTGGTTTGACACCAAAAGTAAAGTTACCGAAGACGGAGCGAAGCAACAATGAAGTTCCTGAGAGAAAGAGCTCATTACATGTAGATCAATCTGAGTGAGTGAAAGTGCTGCTTCTGCACGTCTGATAGGAAAAAGACTGTAAAGAATCCAAACGTGTCAGATAATCATGATAATTAAACAGTCAGACGTCGTCACCGACACCTCCTCCTCCTCCCGCGCCTCCTTCTCTAATGAGCCGTTTCACTCTGTTGTCCTAATAAAAGGTTTGTGAGACGAAATGAAACCTTCTATTCTCCTGCTGTCACTGTAATGCAGCGTGTGTGTGTGTGTGTGTGTGTGTGTGTGTGTGTGTGTGTGTGTGTGTGTGTGTGTGTGACAGATATTACCATATCAATAGCGCGTCCCTCCTTCCACCCACTTCTTCACTGTCTCTTTTCTGTTGTTGGGACGTGATTGTGGCTGATTATCAGACGAGCACTGTTATTAATACACACACACACACACACTCACACACACACACTGGGAACAAATCAAACCCAGTTGGTTGACTGGGAGCAGGAGTCTGAGGGAGGAGCAGCAGAATGTTCTCGCTTCACTTTTCTTCTTCTTCTTCTTGGATAAAAATGGAAATGACTTTTCAGGAACAGGAAGTTCTTCACCTCCCGCTGCTGAGCTCGGATCACTGTGGTTCTGCTCGGCTCTGCTGAAACTTTAATTTAGAAAACTTGGATGAAACGGTTGATGATTTTTCTGCCTGTGTGCCGGGAGTCTGTCTATACTCGTCCTGAAGCAGCTGCAGCTCACCGTGAGGCAACCTGAGATATTTATGACGCTCGCCGACGAGCTCGTTTATATTTCTGATTTGTGGATTTTGTTTTTTGATACTTGTAACTTTATTGACGGGGCGGCTGTGGCTCAGGAGGGAGTAGCAGGTCGTATAGTAATCGGAAGGTCGTTGGTTTGGATCCCGGCTCCTCACAGCTGCATGTTGTGTGTCCTTGAGCAAGATACTGAGCCTCAAGTCGATTCACTGTCAACAAAACTGAGCTGACAATGAGATATTTTACCATTTTTGTCTGGGACATTTTAGAAAAGTGTCTCATCTAATTAATCTAATCACTCTGTCACCTTCTCTCTCCCTGTAAATATATGGAGTGTGTTCAGGTGTCAGTCGTGTCAGCACGTTTTATTATCGGCTAACGAGGCTCGATATCGACACGTGTTTTATTTTTATAAGTGTCGTGTGAATCACAGTCTGATCCAATGAAAACACATCACCATGAACACACACACATTGTTCAGTCGTCGAGCTACGTACCGTATTCAAACACACGTATGACATCACGTTGATATTACATGTGTGACCTAAAGCAAGCCAGTGACCCCTGTTCAAGACGGGGTTTCAACTTTTCAAGTGTGAAACTACACAGGAAGTGAGGACATCTTCAGCCGTGTTTGTGGTGACAAACTGGATTTTCGAAGAGACGTCAGGACGATTTCATGCTGTGTTTTTTGCGACAGGAAGTCAGGACGTCTCCAGACGCGTTTGTGGCAACAGCACTGGCATTTTTTAACGAGACCTCAGGACGATGTCCAGACGACTTTTGCCAACAGAATATTATATTTAATTCAGGACATCAGGACGTCTGCTGTAGTTTTTATGTGGACACTTTCTAGTCGTGTTACAGCAACAAAACAATGATATTTTGATGAGGATTCAGGACATCTCCAGTCTTGTTTTGGCGACAAACCAGGTGTTTTCGAAGAGACGTCAGGACGATTTCATGCTGGGTTTTTTGCGATAAAACATTACATTTTAGACAGGAAGTCAGGATATCTCCAGACGCGTTTGTGGCGACAACACTGGCAATTTGTAACGAGACCTCAGGACAAATTCCAGACGACTTTTGGCAACAGAATATTATATTTCATCAGGACATCAGGACGTCTGCTGTCGTGTTTACAGCAACAAAACAATGATATTTTGATGAGGAGTCAGGACATCTCCAGTCTTGTTTTGGCAACAAACCAGATGTTTTTAAAGAGACCTCAGGACGATTTCCAGCTGTGATTTTGGTAACAAATAATATATAGTCCAGACATGAAACACAGCATTACCTTGAGTAAACGTTTCTGAACACTGTTGGGTTATAATATATATAATAATAATATATTATATAGAGAGAGTAGTTTAGATTTTTCTTTTGGCAGCTTTGGTCCTCCGTACACACGGGCATCAAATTCACAACGAGTGTTTATTTACAAAAAATAACAATCATGTTTATCACTTAATATCTTGTTTTATAACCCAAAGTCAGAAAATGTCTCCAGAACCGACACCAGAATCAGAAGCAGTGATAGAACCTGCAGACATCACAGATCCACTGAGCAGCTCCTGAACAACAGATCGATATCGCTCTCACTGAGGGACAGCGTGAGAATAATCACAGCGAGCAGGAGGCTGAATATTATATTTTATTTATCACAAAGATAACCGTCAGTCAGACGCCGCTCAACATATTTAAGTAAACGCAGCCGCTCTCTAATTACACATCAAGAGTTGCCCAAATAAACAGGTTTAAAACAAACTGTGAACAGGCTCCAGCTGTGTGGCTGCTGGTTTACAAACAAACAGCCCAAAAACAGTGATGATTTCAATCAGATGATGTTTTATAGTCTGACGGTCCTGAACGAGCCGAGCGTGTTAGAGACAGCTGTTTCCACCGACGACCAGGTTCATAACAAAACACACGGGAACGCTGGCGGCAGATTAAAACTCAGTGGACTGAAACTTTATACCACATGACTAAAAACAGCAGCGGAAACACTCAGGAGTCCAAATGATGAGATAATGATCTGATATATATATATGTATATATATATATATATATATATATATATATATATATATATATAATAAGTGTTCAGCTGATTGTAGCTTCAGTCTGCAGCCTGACAGAAAGGTAAAATATCTGTAGAAGTTTCCCTCGTCTCAAAAGTCTGCGAGGTTTTAATTGGTGTTCAGTGAAATGTGTGAAATAAAGCTGAAGATATTCACACGTTTTGTTCCACGATATAAAATTCATCATTAAACGTCTCACAGTTTAATTATAAAGCTCTTCCCTGTGTTAAATAACGGTTAGCGGTTGCTAACAAGCGTCTGAATGAGACTACAGAGATTGTCATCTACGCACTAGTCCGTCTTTAATTTATATAATCAGTGCCTGAAGTTTAGCTGTTTTTCATTTTTTGGCAGCTGTGTGTTTAATCACACAAAAAACATCATGTTTATCAGTTAAATATCTTGTTTTTATATTTAATATGACTGAAAATGAGCCTAAAGGATTCACAGATCTGTTTGTAAGGATGTTTTATACAGCGTCACTTTTTCAGATTTGTCTCTTTACGATCTGCGTCTTTCTTCTAAATCGACATCAGCTGGTTTGTTTGATGCTGATGAGGATTATGAAATCCTGATACTTATGCAGGTCTGATTCTCTGCATGTTAAACACACCTTCATCACCTTCATCACCTTCATCATCTTCATCACCTGCGGCGCGGCGTGAAAGACGACCGTTTGATGGAACCATTTGATCTTTTCTATATCGTAGATTCTGCGAAAGGAAAAGGGAAAATAGAAATAAAAACTAAAAGACCCTCCACCGCTCCGACTGCTCTGCCCTCAGCTTTAATCTGCTCACTACTGATAGCAGTGTGTGTGTGTGTGTGTGTGTGTGTGTGTGTGTGTGTGTGTGTGGAGGTCGGAGCTGATAAGGAAAGAAGAAGAAGCTCTTTAATGGAACAAGATGACACTAAAGATAACAGTGCGTGTGTGTGTGTGTGTGTGTGTGTTCTCCGTCTGTTGTCGTGTCAGCAGGAGTGAGGCTGATCTCACACACACACAAACACACACACGCACACGCAGGTTTGAACTACTAAACTTGTAAATACTTTCAAATTAAAAGCCCTGTTCCTGTACTTCCTCTCTGACCGCTGCCGCCGTTTCTACTTTTGAACCTTTTATCTCCTTTAGTTTGTTGCCGTCGTTCTGGTTTTATTCACTTCACGGACATTTCCATCTCTTTCTTTCTGCGGCAGGTTAAATGAAGACCTGATGAAATCCACTTCTCTCTCTTTCTCTCTCTTTCTCTTGCTGTGTCGCCTCTTTAAGTAATGTTTTTGCACCTCCTACACTCCTCCTACGCTCCCTCTTTCCATCAGAGGAGGAGACGAGCGAGGGTAATGGAGGTCACCTCTGAATGTGATTCGTCTTTTCACCACTACACTCGTCCACTTTTCTTATTTCTCCTCTCACTCCATCAGCTTCTCTCGACCTCCTTCAGCTCTGTCTTCCATCTTCTTTCTTCTTTTAATTCTGGTTTCTAATACGGCCGGGTTTTATCTTGCGTCTCTGTTTCCTTCCTCTTACTTTATTTCCTCTCTCTCCTTCCACGTCTATTTTCATACCGGCCTCCTCGTCCTCCACTCAAACCTTATAACAGGCTGCTGTAGTGGAGGGTGTTTCAGACACTATACATTATACATACAGCCAGAGAGCAGATGAAAGTGTTACGTACACACAGCACAGTCAGGGAGAGGAGATAAAAGCAAGGAGAGTCAAAGACAGATTAAATGAAACGTCTAATGACGGAGCCTGAAATCTCCACGTATCCGCCTGATATTAAGACAAACCTCCGACACACAACGTGGCATCGTCTGATCACATCATCTGAAGGAGGTGAGCAGATCAACAAATCACTGAGAGACGTGCTGAGGATGCTGTTTTACTCCGTGTCCCAGATCCATATTAACACTAGAGAGAATCCACTGGTGCCCGAAGGGAACATTTTCAGCAGTTTAAGACTAAAAGAAAAAAAAAAAAAGCTTTGGAGTGAAAATGTTTCCAGAAGAAAGAGAAGAAGTGTCTCCAGGACTGACTGCTATTGTTCACCGTTTACCGCGACATGAAGTCAGACTGTCGCAGCAACACGGACGCCAGAAAAGAGTCATTTTCAGCGCCGTGTCCGACATCAGCGTATCATTTCCTCCTCTCCAAGTTTTCCGATTATCCCGTCACATCATCAGCTATGTTCGTTCACTCCGCTCTCTCACCATTCCCCGTCATTATATGGGGACATCAATTTGATATCCCATCTATCCAACAGCACAGCGACACACCTTCATCGTTAGCCACCTCCACCTCACCATCACCATCCAATCCTGACAGCTTCATCAGCTTCATCAGCCTCATCAGCCTCATCAGCCTCATCAGCTTCATCAGCCTCATCAGCTTCATTAGCTTCATCAGCCTCATCAGCCTCATCAGCCTCATCAGCTTCTTCAGCCTCATCAGCTTCATCAGCCTCATCAGCTTCTTCAGCTTCTTCAGCTTCATCTGCCTCATCAGCTTCATCAGCCTCATCAGCCTCATCAGCTTCATCAGCTTCATCTGCCTCATCAGCTTCATCAGCCTCATCAGCTTCATCTGCCTCATCAGCTTCATCAGCCTCATCAGCCTCATTAGCTTCATCAGCCTCATCAGCCTCATCAGCTTCATCAGCTTCATCTGCCTCATCAGCCTCATCTGCTTCATCAGCTTCATCTGCCTCATCAGCTTCATCAGCCTCATCAGCCTCATTGGCTTCATTAGCCTCATCAGCTTCATCAGCCTCATCAGCTTCATCTGCCTCATCAGCTTCATCAGCCTCATCAGCCTCATTAGCTTCATCAGCCTCATCAGCCTCATCAGCTTCATCAGCTTCATCTGCCTCATCAGCCTCATCTGCTTCATCAGCTTCATCTGCCTCATCAGCTTCATCAGCCTCATCAGCTTCATCAGCTTCATCAGCCTCATCAGCTTCTTCAGCCTCATCAGCCTCATCAACCTCATCAGCCTCATCAGCCTTATCAGCTTCTTCAGCCTCATCAGCTTCATCAGCTTCATCAGCCTCATCAGCCTCATCAGCTTCATCAGCCTCATCAGCTTCATCAGCTTCATCAGCCTCATCAGCTTCATCAGCTTCATCACGCCCTTCGATCATGAAATCTCCCCGTAGAGTCTACGCACAAAGACTCCCTGACAAAACTCATCACAGTTTCTCCTGATTGAAATATAAAATGATCCAACAATGGCTCCCAACAAGAGAGGAGGTCGGGCTCGATTCTGACGGTCAGAAATATCCGTCTGCACCAATCATGAAGCGTCTCGGGGGATTCCCTGCAAAACAGAGTCAGGGAGTCCTTGTCTTGTGTCCCGGCTGTAAGATGGTTAAAACTGAAGTCCAGAGAAAGATCAATTACTGACGCTTTGACTGACCCGACCTACAATCCCAAAGCTTCAGTATTTGACGAGTTGGGATTGAGACTCAAAATCAGGTTTCCTACAACTTGGACCTTGACAGGATCTGGTACGGCTTCATAAGATCCACTACATTTCCTAGAAATGCGTATTTTGGAGAGCACTTCCCGGATGTAAGAACCAGCGCCTCTCTTGTGCCAGTACCGTGGCCGCGGTGCCAGAATCTCCTCACGGCTCAGCGCTGTTTGATTGTTTGATATAAAGTTTTAAAGGAGTTTATCACTTTGCTGCTTCGCCAGGCTGCTTTTTTTTTTTTACAGCTCCGAGGCAGCATGGTTTAACGGTTTCAGTCGCACTCTCTGCCGTGCATTGTTCTATTTTTACAGCAGTGTTAGATTTAATAATGCATACATGTTCATGTTAATGCAGCACTTCACGGCATTAGTCAGTGAAAGCTCTACATTTTGTTTAAAGCTTCCCTGCTGGCAGAACAGTGTGTGGTAAAAAGGTTAATGTGTTTTCTCTGTGGGTCTCTGTGAAAGCCGTGGACACCTTGTTACGACTGGAAGAGTTAAAAAGGCTCAAACAAATTCCCCTCTAATCGCACATTTCTGTTTTATACTTCCGTTGTGTGTTTTCAGGTGTTTTTCTGCCCGCGGCGCTGAGAAACGGCTTTTTTTCTTTTTTTTAAATAAAGACCAGAGGAGTAAAACACTCTGTCACTGTTGTGCTCGTTATTACAGAACAGAAACAGAACTGTGTGTTTCTATTAAAGCGTCCAGCCGTGCAGAACCACTGTAACAGGAATTTAAAAATGTCACATCGCTCGCAGAGAATCGGCAAACACAGTGTGTGTGTGTGTGCATATTCAAAACAAGTCTTACCGCGGGTTGTAATTATAATTTAAAGATTAAAAACAATAATGGGTAATGACAAAATAAATACTGTATCGGCCTTTGTAAAGTTGCCTCATGTCGCTCTTAAAGGTCAGAAGTGTTTGTGTGTTGACGTCCTCCACAAACACAAGTTGGAAGTTGTTTTAAAGGAACAGTGCGCAGGATTTAGTCGCATCAGGCTGTGACGTTATCAGGTCGCAACCAACTGAACACCCCTCGTCTCAAAGAACAAATGAAAGGCTCTCTGAAACGACATGATGGTGATACAAAACACGACGTTGGTAAAAGTTTCTTACATCCTCCTGATGTTTACTTTTGTCCGCCATGTTTCAGCATCACACGACGGAACTCGTTGACCAACATTTCTCAGATTTTCTCACCCAGTCGACCTCTCTGCACTGTGTCATGTTCACCTTGTAGGAAATCAAACATTCACACACAAAACAAAAGACTGACTGACACAAATGCAGAAATAAGTAGACAGTTTGTCAGTTTCTCTGCTTTCTGTCAGTCGTCATGCTGCAGTTTCTCACCGCGAGCGAACGGGACGTTTAAATTGTTATAAATTCTCTTCGTGGCGACAGAAATCTGTCGGAGCTGTGATTTACAACAGTGTTACATGCTCATTCTCACTGATATTGATATTTAATTCTTAACTTGGACGATGTTGTACTAACTGATGTGGACTCTTTGTGTTTTCCAGCTCATCTGCAGGCTGATTTAAACTCAGGCAAGAAGAGAAATGATCAATATTCCAGTGTCCTTTTTAGATTAATGACAGAAGCTCCTCAGAAGAGAGCCCACAACCATCCCTGCACTCCAAAAGGTTCAACAGCAGCTTTGAGTTCACTCAACAGAGACGGAGGATTTACAAGGATTTAATATCTTTTATGGACGTATCCGTATATTTACGTGTTGTAATATTACTCGTCCTATGTTGCCACTGGGATTCAGTTCAGTGGCTGTTCCTGGAAGAAAATAAAATGCCTGCTGGTAATCCTGGAATAAACGGACTTTGCGGTTAATTAATAGCACATGAACGCACCATTAATTTTGGTCAAAGCGAGGTTAGCTGCAGGAACACATGAAGACGGTGTAAAGGATCCAAAATGGCTCCCTTCAAGCCATTTCCCCCGTTCTCCAATCGGGCGGCTTGGTTTTAAATAAGCTGGGCTGGCTCGGGTGGAAATTTCTCTCCATTGGCTTGATTTGATTCATGCGCTTGCTCTCAACTACTATAAATTTCTGCTGTTGGAAGGTAGAGAAGGAGACGGAGGAGGAGTGGAAATCGTTATTTCTTCTCTCCCTTCAGGAAAGAAAGTAAAAATTGGAGAAGAAAGGAAAAAGAAGAGGAGGAGGAAGAGGAAGAGGAAGAGAGTTTTTTCCTCTGGCCAAAAGAAATCAATCAAGCCGACGAACCTGTCTGTCGTCTGTCCGTCTTAAATAAAGAAAATAACTGAGCTGCATTATTTAAATGGAGCTGTTGCTGAGAAGTAAGCTTGAGTTACACACAAACACAAACACACACACACACACATGCACGTACACACACACAAACACAAACACACACAGTCTGTCAGCTGTGTTTGTTGCTCAAAGCATTTTTAGCGTCTTTTCCTCTCTTTCATTATCCCCTCCATCCTTCCTCTCTAATCACAGCCTGGCAGAAAGAGAGAGAGAGAGAGAGAGTGTGTGTGTGTGTGTGTGTGTGTGTGTGTGTGCGTGAGAGTGTTGAGAAAAACCTGAGGAAATAAATTCACACCAGGATGGGAGAGAGGGGAGAGAAAACGAATCCAGGCGGAATGAGGAGTGTGACAGAAGAAAAGAAAGATGGAGGGATGGATGGATGGATGGATGGAGAGAGAAACAGGAAGTGAGAGAGGTTTTCAGAGGCCTGGAGGCAGGAAATAAAACAGCTGCTGCAGAAGGCGTGAACACAAACACACACCGAGGGCTGGACGAGGACAGATCAGCATGTGTGTTGATTTGAGCACAGATGTTTCTAATTTGATCTAATCATCGTTCTTCACTCTGTTGTTCCTCCAACACGGAGAGACAACTCACTTGTAGATCTGATCGCCGTTCAACGGTGCGTTCAGGAACAGCATAAACTGAAATTTAGACAAACAGATATTCCTTTGGCGCTTGGACCAGAGCATGACTGAGTATTTTCAGCAAAGGGCACTTGAAGTATTAACAGTATGCAGGGAAACCTTAGGTCCGGCCATTCACGTGGACTCATCCCACTTGACTCACACCACCTTTCCAAACTGCTGTAGACCAACTAGACCCCCGACAGACCACAAACACCGCTTAGGAATGTCTCGAAAATCATGAAAAAGAGCTGAAGGAGTCAATCTGGCATCCACATTCGTTTGGATCAAGAGGCTGACCCAGGGGAACCCGCCTTACAACCTTCAAGACACCCCAAGAAGCCCTGTTTTCATGCCTCGACAAATCAGAGATCAAGTCCGGGTCAAGTTCCGTCTCCATGGATCAGACGTGTTCTGACACAACCCTCAGATGTTTGATCAGATTGGGATCTGCAGAATTTGGAAGCCAGTTTGACCGAACCGAGTACACCTCCTCATGGCATTGGTACCCCCAGTAGGACAACTCACCATGACGGACCACAAAAACTGCTCAGGAATGGCCCTAAAATCATGAAAAAGAGTTAATCCAATCCAACAAGATGGTTCTAGACCCAACAGGATACCCCCAGAAGTCCTCTTTGTCACGTTTGTCGGGTCCACTTAAGCAGTTTTGACCACTGCCATTGGGAAGTGCCGTTTCCATGAGGCATCCAACATTTGAGGCATGGAAACAGGACTTGTGGAAGTGTCCTACGATATCTGGCACCAGTGTGTTCTATGTCAGATCCTTCGAGTCCTGTAGGTTGTCAGGTGGGTCATATATGGATTGGACTTGTTCTGGCAACTTCCTATCTCAATCAAATTGGGATCCATTGGAATTTTAGGCCCAATCACTGCCTTGAGCTCTTTTTCATGAATCTTGGACCAGGGTGTACTGTCCATCCGGGGCACTGCCATTGGGGAGAGTCGTTGCCATTGAACGGAGTACTTGGTTTGCAAAGGGGTTTTTGATGGTTGATCAGCCACAACATTAAAACCACCAACAAGCGAACTTGTTGAGTTCTGACTCAGGAATGGTCCAATCGCCCCTGACCAAGAGCTCAAGGTGTCAACCTGCCCTCCATTAACGGCTACAAACAGCAAAGCTTTCATTGATCGGCTGTTTGGGCTGGCATGGAATCAGATGTTAAACACGGGCATACACAACCAGCATCCAATCACGTACCAGCGTCTACCCGAAGGCTGGGTGCGATTGGCTGACAGCTTATTTTGCACATGAGTGAGACTCGGACAGCGGAACTGATTGGTTTGCTGAAGGGAAATGAAAATGTGATTGGTTCGAGTCCAGGCTGAAATACAAATGAGGCGGTTTGGATTATTCTAATTACTCGCTCGTGTTCTCGAGGATGTGGGTGGATTTTCTTTGCACTCTCTACTTTCTGAAAACAATCTCTCCACACAGACACAGAAACTCTTCTCAAGAACATAAGAATTCACAGGAGATTTTCTTTAATGGCAAAACACATCTAAATGCGCCTTCTCGCTGCGGTCAAACGCCACTTGTCTACCAATTATCTGGAGTTCTTTCAGATAACAGCTGCTCCACATTCCCTGGAAGACACCACGAAGAAGATGAAGAGACGCCTTGAATGTTAAAAAGAGTCACCGAGCAGCCAGAAGCAGAGAAAGAGATGTTCAGCACACACGTATCTAATCATCAGAGTGTTTCAGGCCTGTTTACACCACAACACATACTGATGATTTAGGTATTTGTCGAAGGAAATCAAACGCTGCTCCGGCCTCTCACTTACAAATGAAAATCAGAAGAATGAGCTCATTAACAACAACAAAGCCAACAGGGAAGATTTCAGTCTGATTATTTATAGAGAAAAGTGTGCCAATGATTTCATGAATGAGTAACAAGATATTTGTATAATTTAGCCACTTTAATGCCGGAAATGTACGGGAACATTTCCAGCCTTGGGTCAAGTGTGAATTGGAGCAGATATCAATATTTAGGGAAATCTGTAACAGCAAAAACATAAGAGACAATCGAGTAAACCAATCACAACACTCCATCCTTCTTCTCTTGAGGAAGTCCACTTCAGCACCTGACACTTGTAATTTTCCTTTGAATGTATTCAGTCATGTGTTTCTAAATGAAGAAGTTCACCAAAAAGAACCTTACTTATTGTATCAGACATTTCTATAAAGTTAGTGTCGTCATTCTTGATACCTGTCAGCAGGTCGGTTGTCTCCGTGATGTCCATTATTTCCTTTTTATGGACACCATGAAGGGCATCATCTGGCTTATACCACAATCACTCATATATTTTTGTGTGTCTTGTGATAAAAATAAAAAAGTTGTACCTTGTGGTCCTAATTTTCCTCTGCAGGATTCTGACACTTGACCTGTTGCTTCTTAAACATGTCAGATGAAGAGGGAGGGTTGAGACATTTAAGATTTGATATGTCTTTTTTAAACCGAGGTCATTAGACAATTCAACTCCAACGATCCTACTGACTATTTTGACTATTCGTTGTAGTTTCTTTTGATCCTGAATATACACATTTCCAAGGGCACCAATAAGTCCAAAGGATAAGACACTCTGCAAGATAATGTTGCAGCTATCTATATTAAAATGATTCAGTTTCCTAAGAAAAAACATCCTCTTCGCAATTCTTTGGTCTTATTTTGTGCACAATCATTGAATGTCAGTTTGTTTTCGATTTCAACACCCAAATATCTGCATGTTGAGACTCGCTCTGCCAATTCACCAGTAATATTTGAGAGCGGAACTATAATTCCCTTTTTATTAAAATCTATGACCATCTCTTTTGTTTTCTACGTGTTGACCACAAGGAAATGTTGAAACCCTCTAGGGATGCAGTGTTAGACTATAAAAAACCCACTAATGCTGTATCATCATTATATTTAAAATAAGTGTTGTCTGAGGAGGTTGCTTGAAATTTATTGGTTTATAAGGTGTATAGAATAGGGGACAGAACATGTTTATGGCTTTTAAGGATGAGACACATTAATTGAATTTAACTTGTTGACAGCTATTAGTCAAAAAGTCATAAATCCACAAAACTATTCTTTGATTTACCCCGCGGTGTACCAATTATCTTTACCATCAGGTGGGGTTGGATTGAATTTAAGGCACTGTTGAAGCCTATGAACACAATCTTGACAAGACTCTTTGTCTATTAAAGGTGCTTGTATATGTTGTTTGTCAAGGTCAGCATGATATGCAAATTGGTTTGGGTCTAAACGTGGTGAGACCTCGCAAATAACCCTGCGAAATCCAGGAAAAGGAACTGGTTACCTCACTAAGAAGTTGGAGGTGTGCAGCTCTTCATCTGTCACCACCTTCTTGTTTCTTTAATCCCACAGACTGAATAAAACTGCTTGCTCACATATTTCAAACTCACCTGCTTTCAACAATTCGTCAGTTGTTTTTCTCCGTAGATACAGCGTTGAACATTGCATTTCCTGTGACTAGCCAACTTGCATTTCGTCTGTTAAAAGCAGGAAATGTTCAGTTTGCATTAGCAGTAAGTTAATGCAGCCCTATGTGTCTTTTCTTGTACACAGTCCGATGTGGATTACTGGTGCTGCCACAAGTTTAATAGCCTAACTTTGCGACAACTTCTGTAAAAGTTGGACGCAAACATGATAGATTGATATTCAGGACGTGTTGGAGGCTGTCGCGGCTTGGCAGTGCAGCTCCAGAGTCGGTTCTTCTCAGAGTAAAATCAGAGTAATGTTCATTTGTTCTGGTGATGCGTCTGGCTGGCTGCGTGTTACCTGGTCGGATGTTTACCTGTCCAACTCTCAGTCGATCATTTCAAGCTGCAGCAGCGAACCTCGTTTAAAGAGAGAGAAGTCAGAGTGAACGATGCGTGACAGCAGGGAGGCAGCTGAAGTCTCAGCCTGACAGTTCTGATCGGTGTGTTGGTTCTGACAGACCTGAACCTGTACACACTGTTTCAGACGGAGGTGGCGGTGAAGATGTTGAGCGGTCACCTCTTATTTAAATTCTGTCTTTTCAGTTTGTTCCTTGTCATTCGTTTCCCCGTTGCTCCCTCTGGCCTCCAACTTTATCTCAAAAACAGAATCTGCCATCTGTTTCCGTCTCAACATCTCATTCTGCTCATCACACAAACTGACTCGCTAATATCACAAGACAACAACAATGACTTCTCTTCATCTTGTTGTTGATGTTGATTCAAACAGTGTCTGCAATGTTGTTGCGGCAGACGTCGATCCATGAAAACAAGATGCTGCGTCTCAGCTGGTTTCCCCTCACGGTAAACATTTAAATTATTATTAATTTAAAATATATACATTTTGAGGGAATGTTTAATATTGATGAAGTGAAGAATATCTGAATGTTTTATGTTGACAGCTCAGGCTGAACCTCCAGGAGAATAGCGTGGAGTTTTTCTTGAAGGACCATAAAGAGCATTTCCTGGTTAAACTGAAGGGATGATTGGCTCAACTCGTCTTGTTGTCGCTTGTTAGAGTTTCCTGGATTCGTCCAATATGGTGGGATATTATATGAACCTGTCAGTGTCGGAGCAGAGATTCAGTGATGCTCACAGTGTGAAGTGTCTGGGTTCTCGTTAGCAGCAGATGTTTGTGAACACAATGTCTGTTTCAACTGATCCAACCACTGAACTGCTGCAAAATCACCAGACTCCCTTAAGAAATCATGCAATTTTGTCAAGAAGTTGTCAGGAAACTCTGGAAAAAGGAACTTTGTGAAATGTCTACGACAAATTCTAAATCATTGGTGCCTTCTTATAAATTCAGCAGTGTCAGTTTGTGGCAGCTTCGCCGTACCAGCCTGCCAACATTTGGGAGCTGTTTGAAAACACAGTTTCAACTGATTTACACTCAATTTATGAAATAACAGAACATTTTATTTACGGTAAACATGTCAGATTTTACAAATACAGCAAACAGTAATCAATATAGGACACTTCTTTGATGCCCATGGAGAAGGTCCCCAGGCTTCCTTGAGAAATGATCCAATTTAGTGAGTTTTCAGGCTACAAGAACCTTTGTAGATGTTCCAGATGCTTTCTATGACTCTGACTCTATGTCTGAACACTGTTTCAACTCACTTTACATTAAATATATGAATGAGAACAACATTTTACTTTAAACATTCCTAAAAAATTAAAAAATACTGTCACTTCTGTGTCGTCATCGGAGAAAATCCCCAGACTCCCTTTAAAAATCGTCTAATTTTGTGAGTTGTTGCATCAGGGAGGAACTTTATAAATGTGTGCAACACTATCTGAGACAAATTCTTTATTATTTGGGACTTCTTGTTAATTCGGCAAATGTTCTACATTAAGTTATTTCTTCTTTTGTGTCCGTTTGTCCAATGATGTATGTCTTGTATTTGCATGTAGCGCAGGGGCGTGAGAGCGGAACACAAGTGGTCACGAGAAGCCAGGTGTGAACTTACAGACTTTGAGCTGTACATCTTAGATCAGATCCCTCGGGTCGGATGTTAAAACAAAGTCTGACCAGGATTCATCTGTTGGATTTGTTCAATTTGTTCATTGTAACTTTTTGCCGCTTTAGATGAGAAGATGAAGTGATACAGATCAGTAACAGAGAGTAAGGGAAATCTGATGTATCCTGCCTATTTCAGTATCTGGGTCGTCCTCGGCGGGAAATCACTCACTTGTACGAGTAAATGAGATTGTGCCTGAAAACAATCCATCAGTCCAACGGTTCGAATTAAAAGTCAATAACACGTCTTGTCGGAGTTGTGTTCCCCTGCAGATGAGCTTAAATCCTCACCTCCAAACAAAATATCGAGCGTCTGCATATTCACACATTTTCTATCTGGTTTATCAACAACTTGACGAAGCTCACATGAAGCTCCACTCAATAAAGTAACTCCTGCCTTTCAATGTCAGTCCAGAGCCATTTATAAAAAACAGAAGAAGCTGGGAGGGAATAAAAGGAGCGTCTTAAAATATGTAGAGGAGAATTTAATTAGCAGCTTTGAGTTAAGGTAAGTTTCTCTGTGACAAACGAGTGTGGACAGGAGGGAGGTGACACGCACCGTTTGTCTGGGGAGAAACAAAGAGGAGAGAAGAAATGTTTTGTTGTCGCAGAGATAATTGCCTCTGGCAGCACGAAAGTGTGAAACAAAAACAATTATACAACAGAGAGAGGAAGAAAAGAGCGAGGAGGGCACGAGATGAAAGCAGGTGGTTGCGGCACGACTCATTAAGTTTAACAAGAAGAAGAAGAAGTAAACAGGAGCCAAATATGGACGATGAGTTTTCCTCGACAAACGTTTTTCATTGTTTATTGGGAGAGTTTATCAGGACAAAGTGCCGAGGTCAAAGTTCAGATCATATGACTGATCATAAAAACAGCATCCAGTCAAACAAACACATCCTCAAACTGAACGACTGACGACTGAACGACTGAACGACTGACGACTGAACGACTGAACGACTGACGACTGACGACTGACGACTGAACGACTGAACGACTGAACGACTGACAACTGAACGACTGACGACTGACGACTGAACGACTGAACGACTGACAACTGAACGACTGACGACTGAACGACTGAACGACTGACGACTGAACGACTGACGACTGGCGACTGAGCGACTGGCGACTGACGACTGACGACTGAACGACTGAACGACTGACGACTGACGACTGAACGACTGATGACTGACGACTGACGACTGACGACTGATGACTGACGACTGAACGACTGACGACTGATGACTGACGACTGATGAATGATGACTGACGACTGAACGACTGACGACTGATGACTGACAACTGAACGATTGATGACTGACGACTGACAACTGAACGACTGACGACTGATGACTGACGACTGATGACTGACGACTGATGACTGACGACTGAACGACTGATGACTGACGACTGACGACTGATGACTGACGACTGACAACTGAACGACTGAACGACTGATGACTGACGACTGACGATTGATGACTGACGACTGACAACTGAACGACTGACGACTGATGACTGATGACTGATGACTGACGACTGATGACTGACGACTGAACGACTGATGACTGACGACTGACGACTGATGACTGACGACTGAACGACTGACGACTGATGACTGACGACTGATGAATGATGACTGACGACTGAACGACTGACGACTGACAACTGATGACTGAACGACTGATGACTGACGCGATCGCCTCAAAACAACATGACCGTTACAGACTAACAGCAACAGGCGTACTGATACCTTCGCCGTACACTCGCAGTTTGGTTAGGTTTAGGAAAACATCTTCGTTTGGGTTAAAATAGCTTATAATACTTAAAATGAGTCGGGATATTTTGGTGTTTCACCTGAATGTTTATTCTGTGACAATGCCTGTGCCGGCCTTTTTAAAGTCCCTTCGCCCGCACCTACCTACTTCCTCTAACTGTCCACTTTGGTGGATTGAGGGTCCATCTATCCAATAGGTGGAAGACGAGTTGGTCTGCCTCCCTGCTCATCTTCTGTACTGTCCAACTGGTCAAAGTTCAATCGTAGCTCGGAATGTGTAGTATCACAGACACCTCAGACACCTCTGAGTTTCAGAGTCGTCGGGGCTACCTGTAGACCCAACCAGCCTTCATGTGGGTTGCTAGGGCTAGGTGAGCCCAGGTGTGAAAGGTTGTTAAGCTGCCTGAGGAGAGAACTCTATAATGCAGTGTAGGTGAGTGATAAGTGATGTCGTAGACCGTCACGCAACTGAAACAAGTCCAGCTGTCTACGTTAGAGCACTTAGAATAACCTGGACCTGGATGACTGAGAACCTTCTTCAACACATCATATTACTTACGTAACGCGGGAACGTTTGCCTGACGTTACAGAAGTTACACCACTCTATAGCCCTATTCCTACGGGACTAGTATAACCTGGAGACCTCCAGTAATTTGTAATAATTGCGGAGGTCGTCTGTGATTTTAAACTGCCATGTCCGTAATTTGTAAAGTAAAAATTTCATCGCAAATTACCTACAATATTTTGCCAAACACAGTGATAATATTAGTCCCGTGCGAATCGGCATCTCTGTGATTTGGAGTCATTTTTTGTGTTTTCCACACCTTCTTTCTGCCTTTTTCCCGGTTGAGAATTATGGAGGCTGCGTTGGGAATTATAAATAAAAGTTATAAATAAAAGTTTTGACAGCATTTTGGGTGCAAATTCAGGAGGCTCATCATAAGAGCGAAATCTCGAAAGATGATTAGATGGATTACATGCATGGCAGCATGTGGTAAGGAACATTTTTCTATCTTTCAACAGGCTCACCAGTTATTATAATACTAAAAATATCCATATCTAACCGTTGTGCTCGAGGGCTCCGGTGCGATTGACCCGGGAGATAAAGTCAGTAAATTAGAGTTAAAACACAGACGTGGGGTAATTTCTAAATCACTTGAGGTCCCCAGGTGATACTAGTCCTGTGTGAATAGGGTTTATGCGAGTCGTAATAATCTGCTTTCTGAGTCGACCTGCATGCTCATTTTTCTGAGAAAATGATAAAATGTTTTAAATGCTTATAATTCTTTTGTTAAACCTCTAAGACCTCGAACATTTTTGAGGGCGCCTGAATCTCCTGGATTTAATTTGTTATTCCAGCACTTTTCTAGCAAGTGTCACGCGTCATTTTTATTCAGGGCAACCTGAAGTTGTAGTCCGGCTCGTTTAAAGTCCTGCTTTTACATTCGTGTGGATGAATTTCAGCGTCGGTGTTCGCTTTTTGATTTGTTGTTGGAAGTTTCCTAAACAAGTTAGCTCCATTTATTGTAAAATTCTCCTCAGGGTGTTTCAGTGACAAACAGGTTGCGATCGTGTATTTACTGACCGTCATTAAGTTCAGAGAGTAAATAAAAAGGTTATTAAATCATAACAGAGGACAAACGTTGCAGGAACTGCGTGGGACGTGTTTGACGCCGAGCTGAGAAACTCCTCGTTACATGAGTTTACAAAGACGATCAGCGGTCCCATAATTCTCCGTCTCCTTTACTTTTTCACTCTTCTTAATGATTTTTCCCAGTGAGAGTGAGTTTATTCCACTGTGTGGATCCTCGTAACACTTCAGTGACACAGTCTCTTCAACAGCCTCGTAAAAAAACATGTTAAATTACAGGTAGATTTAATGAGATAATTACAACTTGAATTGGAATAATTATCATCAATTTATTGCAGCATGACTTCAGTTTTTGTTCCATGCTAATTAGTAGATGTTAGCATGCTGTTATTACTTTCACCCTCTCCACCTCCTTTGTTTCCTCCTCCTGTGTGCCTCCTCTTACACTCTCCCTTCTTCCTCTTCGTCTTCCTCTTCCTCGTGTTTTCCTCCCTGGAGATTGTGCCTCAGTCTCCTTTCCTTCGTTTCCTCGCTTCCTTCGGCCCCGACATCAGTTTGAGGCAGAAAAACAGACTTTAGTTTACGTCTTAACCCCGCAGAGAGAACGAGGAGGATTCGGCAAAGTGTGTATGTGCACAAGTACGCACACAGGAAACACACACACACACACACACACACTCACATGCACACACACACACTTCCTGCCACTCCAGTGAAAACACACAAAGTGTTTTATCTCCTTTCTCTCCACTTTTCTTCCCTTCTTCTTCTTCGTCTTGTCATTTTTTTTCGGTCTCTGTGGATTTGCTTTCATCACCCTGTCAGCTGTGTGTGTGTGTCTGTGTGTGTCTGTGTGTGTGTGTGTGTGTGTGTGTGTGTGTGTGTGTGTGTGTGCGTGTGTGTGATAGTTTTGGGAATTACAACACAATTTACAAGTTCACCTTGACTCCAGCAGAACTGAATTATTCTGCCTTCCTCTGTGACAGAAACAGTCCACAGCTCCTCTTCACTTCCTCTTCACTTCCTCTCCACTTCCTCTCCTTCCCTTACATCCTCACCTCCTTCACGACATGGTTAATAATTTTTTCCTCTCTCCTTCTTTCCTTCCCTACTTCCTCCTTTCGTCTGTTCCTTCCTCCTTTTTCCTCTTGGTTTCCTTTCACCTTCTCTTCTCATTTGATTTTACTTTCCTCTCCTCTCTCCTTGTTTCCTTACCTCCCCTTATCTTCCTCTCCCTATTATTTTTACCTAACGCCTCCTTGCCTCCCTCTTTCCTTTCCTTCCCTCTTCATTCTTCCTCCTCCTCCTCCTATGTTCTCCACTCCACTTTTTCCACCTCCACTTCTTTGTATCCTCTCTTCCTACTTTCGTCTCTTCTCCTGGAGTCCTCTATTCCTCTTTTTCCTTCCCTCCTTTCTTCCCTCCTCTCCTCTTTTTCCTTCTCTCTTCATTTCCTCTTTATCTCCACATTCCCTTCCTGCTCCTCTCCCCCTCTCCACCTCTTCTCCTCCTCTCCTTCTGTTTTCACTTCCTCATTAGCTTTTCTCCTTTCCTTCTTTTCCTTACTTCCTCTCTCTCTTTCCTTCTCTTCTCCTCCCCCCATGTCTCCCATGATTCATCATTCTTCAATCTCCATCTTCCACTTTTCTTCCATTGTCACTCCTTCTCTACTTCCTCCTTTCCTCCTCTTCTTTTCCACCTCCTCTTCTCTTTTCTCCTCTGCCCTTCACTTCCTCTTACTGTAGTTTCTATCCTTTTACCTCGTCTTTTCCTTCACTCCCTCCTCCTTACTTCCTCTTTCCTCTCCTCTCTCCTAGTTTCCCTACCTCCCGTTTTCTTCCTCTTTTCTTCCTCTTCCTTTTATTTTTACCTCGCACCTCCTTGCCTCCCTCTTACCTTTCCTTCCCTCTTCCTCCTCCTCCTCTTACTGTTCTCCACTCCACGCTTCCTCCTTTCACTTTTTCCACCTCCACTTCTTTGTATCCTCTCTTCCTACTTTTTTTCCTCTTTTCTATTTTCCTTCCTTACTTCCTCTTTCCTTCTCTTCTCCTCTCCCCCAAGCCTTGTCCTCTCCCTCCTCCAGTCTCCTCCTTCTCCCAGTTTCCTTCCATCGTCACTCCTTCTCTACTTCCTCCTTTCTTCCTTTTCTTTTCCACCTCCTCTCCTCTTTTCCTCTGCTCTTCACTTCCTCTTACTGTAGTTTCCTGTCCTGTTACCTCATCTTTTCCTCCCCTTGCTTCCTCTTTCCTCCTCCCCTCTCTTGTTATCTCTCCTCTCGTCTGTCAGATCTCTCCTGTCTCCTCGCTCTTGTATCCGTCATGTCGATGATGGATGGGGTGATGGATGCTCTGTTGCCACGGTAATTTGACGGATGGTTTCACCAGCGATACGAAGGGTCGACGAGGCGTTTCAACACACACATCTGCTGCACATAATCTCAGAAATGAAATCCAAGGTTGGCCTGATTATATATATTTGTCCGTTTTCACTGCAGGGTCACAGGTTTGAATCCGGACGCACACGACCTTCGTCACCTGGTAAAAGTTCATTTTAAATAAAGTTAGATTGAATTAAAAGACAAGAAATCAAGAAAAATTGTGGTTTAAATGATGAAAGTCCCGACAGATCACTTCCCTTGACATCGACATACGTAGCTTCTATGCTAACGTTACCACACACACACACACACACACACACACACACACACACACAGAAGCTGGTTATGAATGACCCAGATATGAATCATAATTAAAGGAGTATTTCCTCAAATTAACTTTCTAAAACAAGGAGAAATGGGCGGAGTGTGTGTGTGTGTGTGTGTCTGTGTGTGTGTGTGTGTGTGCGTGTGTAGGTGTGTGTGTGTGTGTGTCATCCTTGGGTCCTGGCAGGAAAGATGAATGAGCGGTAATTAAGCCGATCCAGAGATAATCGCAGGAGGAGCAGGAGAAGGAGGAGAAGGAGAGCCAAGGTCGGCCACCGGAGGAGGAGAGCGGCTCATGAAATATTCGCCGGTGAAAAACTTCCAACTTCACAGGTCAAGAAGTGAGTTTCCTGTCAGGGAAGATAAGTTTTCACAAGGAGGGCGGCGGAGATCTAACGTGTTTAATTTAATGAATGTAATTAGAGCTTCATACCCAAAACCTGCATGTTTCACTTGTAGATGCAGATTAGATCCTGAGTCCAGGACCACAACATCACCAGACTCCCTTAACAAATCGCACAATTGTAAAAGTTGTTCGAAGAAGAGAAATCTAACAAACTTTCAAAACTTTGCAAAGACAAATCTTAAATAATTGGTGACTTCATGTGTATTCTGCATTAAATGCAAAACATGAAGTTGAGTGTTTCCTTGTCAAACATGTCAGTTTGTGGCAGCATCACTGTGCCAGCCTGTCAGCTTCTGTGTCTGGAGTGCGTCTTCTGTTTAAACTGATTTCACCATTTAAACTCAGTTTATGAAAGAAGACATTTTATTGACAGTAAACATTTAAAATTTTACAAACACAGTAAACAGTAACCAATATACGCTATTCCTTTGTTGCCTGTGGAGAAACTTGCCAGACTGCCTTTAAAAAACACTCAATTTAGTGAGTTGTTGAGTCAGGAGGCACTTTTAAAACTTTGTAAAAAGATGTCTCTGACAAATTCTTAACTATTTGGACCTTCTCGTTAATTCAGCAAATGTTTAACATGAAGATATTTTCATTGTCTTCGTAAAACACGTTGTACCAGTTTGTCCAAGTCATATGTGTGTTTACTTGCATAGAGCGCAGAGGTGAGCCACGGATGTCGAGTCGCAAGTTATTGTCCCAACTCTTTGGGGAATCGGTTGTATTTCAGCTTCTTGACTTTAGTTTCTGAGATTAATTGGTTAAAATAAAACTTGTTGATACATTAAGACAGAGATTTGTTTACTACTTCTCTCTTGGTCACACAGATCAGTTCCTTTAGTTGCACTTTTGAGTCACCTAAAGTGGAATATCATAATTTGGGGGGTTTTCACGCTCTCGTCCAGTGGCGGACTGAGGATGTTTGAGGTTAAGAAGCGAGAACTTACTTGAAATGCAAAAACATAATTGTCTTATTGTAGGTAATCAACTGTGGAAGCTTCATGGTTTCATCTATTAGATCATTTTGTGTGTGAAACAGCAGCACATTCATACATCGAACTTTTACTCCTCTCTGTATTCTGAAGGTTTCCACAGAGCATTCGCAGCCTGATTTATAAAACATTTGATTCCTAAAAACATGAAGAATCTTTTTTTTTTACGACGATACAAGAGGAACACCTGTCTCCAAAGAAAAAACAGTTTCCATATAATTTGACAATGTGACTTTTTCAGTCAGCATCACTGGAGGCTGCTCTGATTGGTCGGCTCCCCGCGGTGTGAGCCTCATCAGTGAGTGAGGACGTTGCATCACTGTGTGGCCGTGTCAGCGTGTTCATCGGCGCCCTCGGCGCTACAGACGCGGGCCGAGCTCGCGATCAAATGTGATAAAAAGAAACATCCAATCTGGCCGTCTCGGAGTCGGATCAAAGGAAGCTGCTGCTGTGGTTTCCACCGACTGCACTCCACAATACACCTCCTGCTGAGAGAAGAGAAGAGGAACGAGAGGTTGGAAGGAACTGACCTGCAGGCAGACGTGACAGAGGATATATTATACTGCTGCACACACACAGAGACCCTGCCAGCCCAACACCGGCACACTGTCATTTATATTAAATAGTTTTTTTAACCGTGCAGGAAAGGTGAAGCAGACGACCCGACCGCCATCAGTCACACACCGGACTCAGAAGTCCACGACTGAGCTGCATGAACACACGCTCTCTCGTATCTGTCTGACGTCTACTACATTATTTTTTAGATTACTTTGATGACACTAGCTCATCACAGCAGCTCTTGGGTTGTAGCAGCGAATGGAGCAATAACATGAGTCAGAAGTCTGTGATTCTCCAGAGACTCCGTGTTCTCAAACACAAGTAATGGGATTCTGTAATCAGGACACAAGAAAGGATTACAGCTACTAAATGATGTAATTGGATTACAGATACAGCAAGCAAAAAAGGGGGATTACTAACAGGAGTACAATGTTAACACAAAGAATGACATACGTGTCTTTATACTTGTCTTGTTTGGTATCTGAGGGAATCCGAACGTTACAGGAATGCTCAGATTAGAAACAAGTTATTCATTTTGGCTTCACTGACTCTCAGTTTCCCCAGTAAACACACCGACCTCTTCAGTCTGTTTCCTGGTTTTCTGCTGCTCCTCTCGGCGTCACTTCTTCTCCGGATCCGTTCTTCGCTGCGAGAAAGTGTCTCCGGGCTTGTAAGTGGAGTAGATTTCTGTAAAAGTATGACCAGAGTTTACTTTTACTCACTTGTCTGCGGGTTAGCGTCGTCCCGGTTCCCTCGGTGGAATTATTCATTGCGTTTACATGACACTAAAGAAAACTGAATTACTGTGTTAGTCTGACTATGATCGGATCTTTAAGATGCATGTATACACCTTAGTCTGACTAAAATCAGACCGGATCGGATTTCTCATAGTCGAATTAAAGCACCCAGATTATTCGATTGATAGTCACATTACTCCTGCATACGTTCTATCGAATCGGATTTCTGCGTTCTGCGCAGGCTCGAGATTTCTTTCCCGGGACCGCGAGCCGGAAGTAGAAGGACGGCGACGGCGGCGTCTTTCCTCTGAAATCACCGCAAGAAAGAGCGCCATTGTGCATCTAGTTTGTGTAATTATCATGTACACCATATACGAAATGTACAAAGATGAAGCTTCGTCTCGCTCTTCGTACGCCATCTTTCTGGAATGCCGAGGCAGCTAGTGACGTAAAGAGGTCAGCCGGGGTGGTTCTGTTACATCTAGTTGAAATGGGTACAGCGCCACCTATCATACCGGGGTATAACATGCTCCGGCCCAATAATTCAATTATCTCACCGGCATGTATACTCGGACAATTGTAGTTTTCTGATTGAGTAGCATAGTCGAACTATGGCTGTAAACCAACCAACCGTACTGACAGGGTTGGATACTGGATTATTGTAGAAAACAATCTCCGTGACAAACACAAGTTTATGATTCTCACAGGTTTTGTTCATCAAGACAATCAGAACAGAACACAAAGAAGTAGTTTCTGGCAATTATCCCTATGTTGTCTTTACCAGCTCTGTGCCTGCATTAGATTAGATTAGAAAGTGATTTTAGCCCAAACCATGATGTTTTCTGAAGCCTAATGAAGTTCTTTTCTCGCTTTAACTAAACCAAACTATGACTGTATGACAAAGGTCCAGTACTTGTGTTGGTGATACAATTTGAGGTCATTATTGTGTTAATTTAAGGGTCATTACCACCTTTTTTAACATGAACTGTCCAGACCTGTTACCGACCTTTTCATCTGTTTCTGTAGCGTCCGTCTTCTGTTGTTTTTAACATGCAGCATCGAGCTCGTTCACTGCTGGCGTACGTGTTGGATTGATCGCATTAACATGCAGCGGAGAGCTCTGTTCCCCCGTTCATGTTTGTGAGGCGGAGAAACCTTCATCACACCTTCACCTCACATATACAGGCATGAAGCTCATCAGCACGACACCATCAGACGCTCTGCAGGCTACGTGCTAATTGGACCGTCATCAATATGTTATGTTCGAACCTCCACATTTAGATCCTCACGTCACGGTGCTTCGGCTTCGGCTCGGGCCTGAAGGGAAATAAAACGTCAAGAGATCATTTAAAAAAACGTGGAAGAAAACACGTCTGTTAAACACGACAACATCGAAAACATGGATTTAATGTCCACATAGTAACAAGATTTCACTGCACAGGAAAGATCAGACATGTGATGCAGGTTTGAAATATGTTAAGAGATGCAACTTGCATATACAAAATTAATGCGATGTAGATTTCCTGTCAGCATCAAGACGAGACGTTTCCATCTGCATATTAAGATTTAAGGTCGACAAACTGCTGCTAACGAACTGCAGAGTCGACACTTCCTGTGGCCGCTCTCCACAGTAAGAGCGCTCCGTATGTGAGAATATACAGTACGGTAAATTACTTTAATTGATTGTGAAATGGCAGAAAACAGTCATCAGCACTGACTCAGTAAACGTAGATTCTACGTGTTGTGATCTACTTTACATGATTGTTGCAAGAGGTGTGCTGCTGAGTGTGAAAGTCCTGGATTGGACCAAGTAATAAAGTCATCCAGCCCAGACTCCCTTACAAAAACGTGTGATTTTAGTTTTGTTGCATCACGAGGAGAGCCTGAACAAACTTTGTGAAACATCTACAGCAGAGTTTAATTCATTGGTGCCTTCTTATAAAATCAGCATTGAACGAAAACATTAAAATGTTTCGTCTCTTGTAAAAAAAAATTTCAGTTTGTCGCAGTATCACTGCAACAGTTGTTGGAGAACAAAGTGGAGAAAGTCACCAGACTCCCTTAAAAAAATGTTCAATTCTGAACCGTGTTGCGTTCAGAGGAGCTGTATAAACTTTGTGACACTCTGTCTACAACAAATTCTTAACTGTTTAGCCTTCTTGTTCATTCGGCAAACGTTATTCATCTCATCCTTTGTGCAGAAATATTCTCACCGAGAGGGAATACAGCCAGGAAGAGAGACTTTTCACTCAGTTCGTTGCCAATAAATAGAAAAATGAAGACTATAGTTATAGAATGCAGAGCCGACTTCTTGGAGTTTTTCAAACATCGTGGTATTTCTAGTAAATGTCTTCCTCTGCATACCAAACATGTTTTATAGGCGTCCGTCCCCTGAAGGCTGCTTATAAAACATGCGTCCTTGATTTCCTCTCAACAAGGAAACATCGTGTACGTCTCCGAGGCTCGCGTATTGATCCCGCAGATTGATCTGTTAAGATGATTGATAATTGGCCGTCTGTTCTCGTGGATTTAAATCAAACCGGTTGAATTCTCAGCAGAGCTGCTGAAGGAGCTTCAGCCTGACTGAGTCGGTGCGGCAATAATCCTTTAATACATTTCAAATATCAGAGAAGAGTCTCGAATCCCCGCAGAAACACCTGACAACACAGCAGAGAACACGGCTGCAGTGAAATCACACACAGATTCATTCATTCATGACGGTGTTTATTTATACAGTGTAAAATGTGTTCTTGTTATCACAACCTGCTCACATGAAGTTCACAGACCTGAAAGATAAAATGTGTCATATCAGATGTAGTGAGCTGATCAGAACATGTTCTAATGGACCGGTCCCGCCTCCTCCTCCTCCTCCTCACAGTGTGTGTTGGTGATGGTGCAGTGTGTCTGTCACAGTGGCATCGTGGTGCTGAGGTCTACATGTGACTGTGTGAGTGTGACAGACACTTTTAATTGACTCTGTTCTGACACCTGAGAGTCGACAAACTCACACTAATGAATCTGTCCTATTAACGAACGTCAGAACACAAAACATTCAGCCGCAGCTTGTTATTCTCAGCCGTGTTGATTGTGGCTCTGACGTGTTAGAATGACAAACACAGAGGCAGAGATTAGCTGCTGCTAACATCCACAACATGCTAACTGATGCTAATTGTGTGAGTCAGTGATAAAAACCTGTCAGTTGTCGGTCAACCAAAGATTTCTTCTTCTACTTCTTCTTCTTCTTCTTCTACTTCTTCTGCGTCTTCTTCTACTTCTTCTTCTTGTCTTCTGCGTCTTCTTCTGCTTCTATCCTTCAGTGTGGTGGTTATTATGGGATGTCACTCTCTGCAGCACTGCTATGAATACACAAAAGTCTGATTTGAACCTTGACTGTTAAAGGAACAGTTCACCCAGAAATGTAAACACGTCTGATTAAACGTACTGTAGTTGGTATTAGTGGTATTAGAATCAATAACTTCAGCCTGAACTGATCAGAAAATCAACTTCCTTTTCATGGCAGAGGAGAACATACAATACTGTGTGTGTGTGTGTGTGTGTGTGTGTGTGTGTGTGTGTCAGCAGCAGGTAATCGGCTCAGCTCTGCTCTCAGAGACCTGTCCCGGGGGATTGTGGGTATTTTCATGTGTCAATTCACATTTGATTCAACACACACATACACACACACACACACACACACACAGAGCAATCCTCTTTTTGTTCAATATATGACACACACGCCTGTTTCTTTGTGTGTGTGTGTCTCTATCTCCAGGTGTCAATTCAGCACTCTGTCAACACACACACACACACACACACACACACACACACACACACACACACACACACACAGCTCCTCTCTGTCTCAGTGAGCTGTCAATCATCCACAGGTCCAGATGTGACGGGACCACCGACACTCTGATGAGTGATAGCGACACTCTGACTGTTTGTTTCTCTGCTGTGATCCGTCAGATGATATAAAACATGATCTGAAAACACAGATTTTATTGTTTTGGTCAAACACGACCAGCAAAGTGAGTTTGACTGTCGGGTCATTTGGGTTTATTCTCCAGAACTCAGATGACTGACTGGACTCAGCACTCAGCAGAGACTCTGGTTCTCTTTCTTCTTTTCCTCTTTTATTTTGAAGTAAATAAATTTCCCCTCCAGCTGCAGGCAGCAGTCAACATTACAGACGATAAATCCTGTTTTACAACCAGAAAACACTGCTGTAAAACCCAAATCCAGCTTTCTCCAAACAAACCGGACTCTCTGGGAAAAATTATAATTCTGTCTTGCAGAACTCCAGAGCTGTCGGTCCATCGCTGCCTCAGTCGGTCAGATTGTGTGTTATTGTGCGAAGCAGCAGTTGAGCCTTCTGCAACATAAAATTAATGTTTTTGTCAAAGGAGTCTGGTTTGTTTGGAGAGAACGCTTTCTGTCTTATATAACAGTAATCATTTTTGTCTTACTTGATACAAACTATGTGTTAATAGTTCTTATTAGTGAGCTCCAAAATAAAGTGCGACCACATTGAATTATCACACGGCTCTTCTTAATGCTGCAGAATGCTCCATTCTCTTGAATGAGCCTTCCCAACGTTCGGCTGTCAATTATTTCCGTATAACTGACCACTGCTAAGCATATTTGGCCGTTGTCAAGGAAAGTGGCCTTTTTGCCTCTGATTCACGTATTTCGTATCACTCCGCGCTCTAAAATCTTTGCTCCGCAAGTAGTCCGGTCATCTTAGGTCGCTAAGTGACGTCAGCTGATCTGCAGTCTACTTCATATCGGAAAAACGTACTCCTAGGCCACTAGTATGGATGAGTTTCACATTAACTTTAATATTCTTGGAAAATACTGTGATTTCAACTCTTGGCAAAAGGCTGAGTTGTCGTCACCGGACAAGAAAAGAAAAAGAGAGGAGAGAAGCGAATCGGCGTCGGTTTGGCGAACTATATTTCTCTGCTGAAAAACACTATGAACGGTAACAAATAAATTGAAAAAAGACACACTGTGTTAAGTTTTCTTTCGTGTTGGCAATTAAACGTGTAATATGTGGGATAATGTATAGAACGGCGGTCCAATCAGGACGCTTTGCATCGGGGTCAGGTTCTTCCTTCCTCTTCCTTTTCCCAATAGCGACCGCCGTCCTATACATTATCCCTTACATAATTCATGAACAGTGAAACTCTTGCACCTCAAAAAACTAAAATATTGTATTCATAAGTCTGAAATTATCGAAACAGCTTTTGCTTTCTCTTGAACTTTAACGTAATTTCAAAAGTCAGCGTTTGATTTAATTTGTATGTTATGAAATCGACCCGCGATGACGGTTTGTACACGTTACGTGGACTCGTCTGTGGTTTGGAGGACGGCAGCGTTCAGACCTGTGATAGTGACACTGTGATCATCTTTAGTTTCTCCAGCTGTGACATCACACTGAGGAACGTCTTGAATAATGCAATTTCATCATGTTGAAAAGTGGTCGGAGCAGCGAGGAGCTTCCTGCTTCGACGGCATCTCAATCACATCTGCGCCTGCAAATTCACCCCAGGTGCAGAAAAATTCCATGTTTTCTGTAATATTCCATCTTTAAAGAAAAACCTGCCGCAGAGTCGAGGAGTTTTCACTTTTCTTTCTTCTCCTCCGGCTCATTCTGTTTCACAGAGACTGACGAAGGGATGATGGGTTATTGATAGGAGGGACGGAGGGAATCGATAGGAGGAGGAGAGAGGCTGAAACTAGGCCACCCATATGTTCAGAGCATCCATTTATCTGCTGGAAGTCTGATTTTTAATCTGGACAGAAAGAAGAGGAGGAAGTGAGGAGTAGGAGAGGCCGAGAGAAGACGGAGTGAGAAAATGTGTTCTGGGTCATGACGAAGAGGAGAAGGAGGCAGGGAAGGAAAGAAGGTAGGGAATCAGAAAAGGACGAGGGGAAGTTGGGAATTAAAGAAGTGTAATAAAATGTGGTAACGAGGAAGTAGGTCACAAAAAAAGGAAGGAAAGAAAGAAAGAGGCTGAAGTTGAAAGATTATCATGAGGAAAGGAAGAAGACGGGAGAAAGGAAACACTTCTCTCTCTCTCAGCTGAAATGAAATATAAAAAGATCTGGACAGGATGCTGTTTGTACTGACGGACAGATTTACAGCGCCCCCCAGTGGCTGCTGGGAAAGCTCGACATGCTCCGGAGACAAACTCCGCCCTCGCCGTCCTCGCAGTGGACACACACTTCATATAAACTCTCCACATCATTACGCTGATGGAGTTAATACACAATATCCTGTTTCTCTCTCGCCGTCCTGATGAGAATAAATGAGTCCCTCGCCTCAGATGAGAAGGTAATGGAATATTGAATAAATGATGTTTCCTCTCCACAGCCACGGCCTCTAACCTGTGTGTGTGTGTGTGTGTGTGTGTGTTTAAAGGATTCCTCTGCTCTTTCAGTTTATTTTCTATTTTCTATTCTCTGTGGTGTTCTATGTTTTTCTTGAGTCGTAGACTAACATGTTAGCATGTTAACGGAGGTTTATGAGCTGTAGTTTCCCCTGTAAACACACCGACCTCTTCAGCCTCCTTTCTGCTTCAGCTGCTCCTCTCGCGGTCACTCGTCCTCCAAGTGTCTCTAGACTAGGCAGACTGTATTTTCGTTTTCGGGTCAAACTCATTTTCAATGGGAGTGCTACGGGCACTTTTACGATAGCATCAAAATCTCTATATTTAAAACAGTAAGAAGTCTCGACACAACATGAAACTTTGCTGGTAGCATCACCAGGGTCTCTACACATGAACACGAGCATTGAGAACATTGTTTGTGTACACAGAGTTTACTAAAAAGAAGGTTTTTGAACAACTCACGTTAGCAGTAGCTTGTTCCGCTCGCCGCCGTCCTGCCAGTGGAGAAGTGTCGATCTCAGAATGTGACGTAACCTGGAGGACAGTTAAGGTGGAACGCTCCTAAAGCTTAGTTCCATATAAATGCAGGATAATTTGTTGTTTAGTCGTTAGTGAAAAACAATGTTGACCTTGAAGTTGAAAAAGGAGCCTCATATAAGAAACAATACTAAAATCAAAAGCCAGAAAGTTACGTGAGATCTCTCGTGGATAGATGTTGCAGGAAGACAGTAGTTCCACCTTAACTGTCCTCCAGGTTACGTCACATTCTGAGATCGACACTTCTCCACTGGCAGGACGGCGGCGAGCGGAACAAGCTACTGCTAACGTGAGTTGTTCAAAAAGCTTCTTTTTAGTAAACTCTGTGTACACAAACAATGTTCTCAATGCTCGTGTTCATGTGTAGAGACCCTGGTGATACTACCAGCAAAGTTTCATGTTGTGTCGAGACTTCTTACTGTTTTAAAAATACAGATTTTGATGCCAGTGCCCGTAGCACTCTATTGAAAATTAGTACGTAAATCTTAAAAGTGCCTCTTTCGTCGTAATTATGCATTTACACAAAGGTTTGACTCATATACATTTACAAAAAAAACTTAGGTTGCATTATGGCGAGAGTTTCACTTTAAGTACAATACTTTTTAATACTCGAGTAAATCTTTTGTTCGAAAAATTACTTTTGATCCTTAGGTGCATTTACTATCAGATGCTCTTAGACTTGTACTCAAGAACTCTTTGTGTGCCAACAAGTAATTCAACAACACTGCAGCTAACCAGCCCAGAGACACTGCAACTGCCGAAGAGGTTGGTGTGTTTACAGGGGAAACTACAGCTCATCATCAACTGGCCTTTTTTTTTTTTTTTTTAACAAAATATTTGAAAGGAAGATGATTCAACCCTTTAAAATCAGACAACCACTGAATGTACAGCTAGTAAAGTAGTAAATCACACACTCGCAACTCTTTCCCTCACGTTGTCCAGAGACCATGACCCAGACGTGAGCCCCAAATTTGGACATTTGAATGATGATGTCACTGTGTGTGTGTGTGTGTGTGTGTGTGTGTGTGTGTGTGTGTTTGTTGTCCTGCTGGTCTCTAACTGTGACATATGAACTGATGCTGCAGTGGAAATATGAAAGAAAGGCGACCAATCAAACCCAGGAACTGTCACACACACACTCACTCACACACACACAGCGGTGTTCATTACGTTGATAGATCTGCGCTGTGATTGGTGGCGACATTCTAATACGCGCGAGTCAAACCGGACGGTCTGATTGGTTGAGAGAAAAATAAATTAGAAAACTTGATGGATGGATGGATAAGAAGAGGAATCTGTTTTCTCTCTAATATTGTTCGCAGCTCTTTGTCTCAGTCTGACCTCATCATTAGATTGATGTTAACATCGTTAACGGCTTCTTGCCGGACCAATCACATGACCCACATAACAAGAGAGGTGGGGCTACTGGATATTTAATCTCTGGACGAGCAAAACGAGCAGCTAATGAGGCAGAAAACTTCATCTTCTTGCTCAGGAGAGTTTGTCCGTTTGACACCTGTCTGTCTCTGTAATGAGCCTCGTTAGTGGAAAATAAAAGGTGCCGATTGGTGGAAACCTCCATCGGCAGCTAGCCGTGTGATTGGTCCTGTGTGTTGCTGCTCAACAATCCCTGCAGAAGTTGTGAATTTTGCAGGAGGAAAATGGTGAATTCCTGCAGGAGCCAATTATATTCAATCACACACACACTGTAGCTATACACACACTGCTGCTACACACACACACACACACTGCTACACACACACACACACTGCAGTTACACACACACACACACACACACACTGCAGTTACACACACATGCTCATCGACACTACATATATTTACAGGAGAGACGGGATGAAATTGAGTTCATACGCGTTACTAAATTGAGAGAATAGATTCTGCCATGTGAGAGAGAATGTTTTAAATATTTTGCTTGTGATTGAATCTAAAACTGGAGGTGAAAGTGAAGAGAGGAAGTCTTCCTCCATGACAACGGCCCAGTTTCCATCCCGCTCTGAAGGCCTTCTCTTGCCCACGCAGCGGAGAGAACAACCACAAAGAACAGGCTGTGAGCGTTACGTCCATGTATAATTGCTGACCACGTCATTCCAACACCATAGGCGATAATCTGCTGCTATAACAACCTCGCTAACCTACTTTCAGGCTTTCAAACTGATTTTGGAGACTCTCTGCAGAGATTTTCTCACCATTCCGACACAGGGACACTAGTTAGGTGGATGTTGGATGATCACGATCATAGTCGACGTTCCAGTTCATCCCTAAAGTGTTGGATGGGTCTGAGGTTTGCAACTTCTTCCAAGCTTTGTTCATTTACCTCCACAACTGCAAATATATGCTAAACAACTGCAAGGTGACACAAAGTCATTGATGTGAAACAACTACAACGAGAGGCTAAAAAGAAAACTGCAAAGAGACACAAAACGTCGACAAAGATTTGCTGAAGAACAACAAACTGACTACAAAGAGACAAAGAACAGTTTAAGAGAGATGCAAAGAAACTACAAAATGACAACAGTGACACAAAAACATCAACAAAGAGACGCTAAAAAACTGCAAAGACACATGAAATGACTGCCAAAAGATCCAAAACATTTATAAAGACAAGCTAAACAACTACATACGGACACAAAATCACTACAAAGATACACAGAATTATGTAAAACATATAGAAAGCGATGCTTAACAGCAACAAATCCAATACAAAGAACACAAAAAACAACAAAACGACAACAGAGACACAAAACATCTAAAACAGATGCTAAACTAAAGACACACACAACTATTAAGAGATGCAGAACAATTACAGAGAGAAGCAAAATATTTTGATTTATACAAAAAGACTTAAAAAGACTGCGGAGACCCAAAACAACTTTAAAGAGACCCAACACACATACAAAATGACTACACAACTTCACAAAACATCACAAAGAGGTGCTGACCACAACAAAGACACACCAATGAGTAGTAAGAGACATGTAGCAATTATAGAGAAACGATTACAAAGAGACAAAATGACACTTAAATTTGAACACAAAGTGCGGAGATGCAAAACAACAGACTACAAAGAGACAAAGAAAAATTTAAGAGGGATGCAAAACAACAATGACACACAAACATCAACAAAGAGACGCTAAATAAATGCAACAACACATGAAATGACTGCCAAAAACATTTATAAAGAGAAGCTAAACAACTACATAGAGACACACAATCACTACAAAGATACACAGAATCATAAGAGATGTAAAAGATCTACAAAGAGATGCTTAACAGCAACAAATCCGATACAAAGAGACAAGGAACAATTATAGAGAGATGCAAAACAACTACAGAGACACAAAACATCTGAAAACAGATGCTAAACTAAAGACACACACAACTATTAAGAGATGCAAAACATCTACAAAGATATGCGCTCAACAACTACAAAGAGACAAAATTAAACTAAATGTTTTAATTTATACAAAAAGACTTAAAAAGACTGCAGAGACCCAAAACAACTTCAAAGAGATACAGAATAAATAGAGACACAAAACTACACTACTTCACAAAACATCACAAAGACACACCAATGAGTAGTAAGAGACACGTAGCAATTATAGAGAAACGACTACAAAGACACAAAATGACACTGAAAGTTCGGAGATGCAAAACGACTACAAAGATTCACAGAATCATTATTAGAGACAAAACAGCTACAGAAAGATGCTAAACCACAACAAAGACACACAAAAAGACTAATTTCAGGAACAAGAAGACACAAAAAGACTCCAAACCAAATCAAAGTTCAGTCTGGATCTCAACGTGTCCGAAGTTTCATTTCTTTTCTGTCAGTTTTCTGCATCCGATATGAAAAACACTGAATTTATTCCTGCCTCTGATCGTCTCTAACAGCCTGAATTAAAAACTCTCTAAAAACTTTAATTTACACGTTTAAGCGATGACTGATTCTGTTTTGTTGGTTTTATTCTCATTTAGCCTTTTTTTTTTCCTAGTGTTGGTTTTGGAGGTTTAGTTACGAACACACTCGGTTATGATTACCTCCGTCTTTGAATAATTTATGTGGTAATTCCCGACCCTAATGACTCCCACCTAATGTTTTCTTCCTCTACATAATCAGCTGAATATTAATTAGCAGCCTTAAGGGGTTCCCGTCACTAATATACATAATTATTCTCTGCCATATTGTTTACACAAATGCGCACATAAATACATAAATAAATAAACAAGTCTACGGAGGGAGGTTGGCAGAGTGTCGGCGTATTTAACACCATGTGACATTACATTTAGTGAACATGTGAGGCGACAAAGACGTTTAACGGACCGATTAGCTGCGTTTAAGTCTTTTACTACCGTGCTGGTTTTTCAGCTCCAGCTACTCAGCACAATTAACTGCAGCAAATATACATATTGATACGGTTTCTGCACATATTTTGTGGAGACAGAACAACAGCAACAAGCGAGAGAGGAAGAAAATTGATCATTCGTCCAGTTCATCCCTAAAGTGTTGGATGGGTTTGAGGTTTGCATCTTCTTCCAAACTTTGTTCATTTACCTCCACAACTGCACGGAGACACAAAGTCATTGATGTGAAACAACAGATAGAAAAGAAAACTGCAAAGAGACACAAAACGTCGACAAAGATTTGCTGAAGAACAAACTGACTACAAAGAGACAAAGAACAGTTTAAGAGAGATGCAAAGAAACTACAAAATGACAACAGTGACACAAAAACATCAACAAAGAGACGCTAAAAAACTGCAAGGAGACACAAAATCACTAAAAAGATCTACAGAATCATAAGAGATGTAAAACATCTAGAAAGTGATGCTTAACACCAACAAATCCAATACAAAGAACACAAAAAGCAGTTATAGAGGGGATGCAAAACAACTACAGAGACACAAAACATCTAAAAACAGATGCTAAACTAAAGACAAACAAAACTATTAAAAGAAGCGAAACAATTACAGAGAGAAGCAAAACATCTACAACGATCTGTGCTAACAACTACAAAGAGACAACATTAAACTAAAAGTTTTAATTTATACAAAAAGACGTGAAAAGATTGCACAACTTCACAAAACATCACAAAGAGGTGCTGACCACAACCAAGACACACCAATGAGTAGCAGGGGACACGTAGCAATTATAGAGAAACGACTTACAAACGTCAAACGTAGAGAAACGTCTCTACAAAGAGACAAAATGACAAATATACATATTGATACGATTTCTGCACATATTTTCGTGGAGACATTTTGTTTCAGCCTGAAGAGAATCAGAGTCAGAACGACAGCAACAAGCGAGAGAGGAAGAAAATTGATCATTTGTCTAAAAGCAGCAGAGGATCTGTTTGTTTCTCATCCTTTTAGCGTCTTTTTCAGCAGCATTTGTCAGGTCAGCTCCGTCCCTAAAGAGCAGCTGTCAGCCGGAAATAACACCTGTGTGCTCCGCGACGCTCGAGATGGAGAGAGGCTGTCTACGTTTCTGTCAGAGCTTCCCCCAGATCAAAGCCGGTGCTCCCTCTCCTCAGACATTACACAAAACATGAAGGAACCACACAGCGTTTCAAGAAACCTTGTGCTGGTTTTTTTTTTAGGTTATATTTCTCAAATAAGGGGGATGTTACTCACCTTCATCACACAGTCGCAGTGCGCTTTGACTGAGGCAAGAAAACGACTTTGCTCGGATTTTAGGAAAAGGTCGGAAAAGGTGGTTTGGTTTGAAATAGTTAAATATGAAACTTGAAGTTCCCACGAAGTGTTTTTATCACTCACATCGAGACGAGCTGCATCTCACCTGTACTCCTTCTTTCTTTGGGTTACAAACTGGCCTCTGACTCGGAGCGGTGGTCTTTATCGGGAAAATAAGTCTTATTTTCCCGATAAAGACCACGTTCTATACATTATCCCTTGTGAGTCCGAAAAAAACTCTTTACAGTTTATTTGTTACCGTTCATAGTTCAAGAAATATAGTTTGCAGAACCGACGACGAAGACGTTGAACAGAACATTCTTTAGAACACAGCTGAACAATCATCCGCTGATATTCGAGTCCTCTAACCAGTCTGTTGAAACTGACATGGCCCACACGTGCTCTTTTTTTTTGTTTAGTATGTGTCGATCTTCTTCTATTTTATCGACGCCTCTGTCATCTTAAACTTTGTGCCGTTTCTCTTCTCCCTCTTCGCTGCTTTCCTCTCTTTTTCTTTTCTTGACCGGTGACGAAAACTCAGCCTTTTGCCAAGAGTTGAAATCACCGTATTTTCCCAAAATGTTAAAGTTAATGTGAAACTCATCCATCCATCAGATTTTAGAGCACGGAGTGATACGAAATACGTGAATCAGAGGCAAAAAGGCCACTTTCCTTGACGACGGTCAAATATGCTTAGCAACGTTCAGCGGTCAATTATTTCCGTATAGTTGACCGCCGAACGTTGGGAAGGTCCATTCAAGTAAATGGAGCATTCTACAGCATTAAGAAGAGCCGTGTGATAAATATCTGCAACAGTGTTCGGAACAACGAGGCCGAAACAATGCAAAGTGCAGCCATGTAGCTGCTGGTAGCTAGTTAGCGGTCCTATTTGCTGACTTGGTTCTTTGGTTTTCGTGAGTCAAACCGCCCAACAAAACCACCTCAGTACTGTATTTCCTGCGGGGCTGCGAGCCGCTCCACAAACTGTTTCATGGGAACTTTAACTTACAGGACAGACTCACCTCCTGACTTTTGTTTTCACAACAGGGGCGGAGTGGGGCACCAAAATCCACCGGGAAAATTCTGACCGCACCGGCCCACCACCAACTTTCGAGCACTTTGATGCATCACCTTCCAGAATCCGCTTCTTCTTCTCCTTTCTCTTCTTGCCTTCCATCTGTAAAATAAGAAGCAACCACGCAAATCCCTCGACTGTCAAAAATCCTGTACTTTTCCTCGAACTTGCTCGCTTTCTCTCCGTCTGACGGATGTCATTATCTTGTAGGGTCATACCATTAGACGAGGGGCCGCTCGTTTATCCCCCGTCATTTCTGTAAATAGACTTGACCTGCAATTGGTTCATTGGATAAAAGCATTTCCCATTCCCAGGAGGCTTTTTGCTCCATTCTACGTTAGTTTAAGAACAAACAAACAAATTAAATTGCAGGTCCTTTTTTTATTTGTGACCATGAATGTTCTGTGACGCCTGAATAAGAAGAATTAAATTAAGAAGTAGATCTTAGAGATTTTCACGGAGAATTCAAACAACGTCAATAATTTCAATAATTCTCTATTCCATCATCTGACTTCCTCCTTTGCAGCTGTAATGATAACTACAGCCACTAGAGGTCAGTGATGATACGTCGATGTTCACGGCTTGTTTCTGCCCCCAAGTGGCTAAAAAAAAGGTTTGAACCGTCTCACCATTCTCTGTCTTCTGTCTCCTGCTTCTTTTCACTTTTCTCCGCTCAGCGAACCGATTTATTTTCTCTCCTCGACGGACGATCTCCTGTGATGCTTCAACACTCACCTGCTCTGATTCAAATCACCTGTGTGTGTGTAGGTGTGTGTGTGTGTGTGTGTAGGTGTGTGTGTAGGTGTGTAGGTGTGTGTGTGTGTAGGTGTAGGTGTGTGTGTAGTGTGTGTGTGTGTAGGTGTGTGTGTGTGTGTAGGTGTGTGTGTGTGTGTGTGTGTGTGTGTGTTGATAGCAGTGCTCCTCTGATAATCAGCCACAATTACGTCCCAACAGAAAGGGAGAGAAGAAGTGGGAGGAAGCTATCAGAAGGAAACCATTGATATGGTAATATCTGTCACACACACACACACACACAGACACACACACACACACACACACACACACTGAGGCCCACTGCAGTGTGACAGCAGGAGAAAAGGTTGCTTCATATTCTGTCTCACAAACCTTTTATTTCAACACAAGAGTGAAGCTGCTCGTTAGAGACACACGGGGGAGAATATTCTCGCTGCTGTTTGTCGGTCGAGTTCGACGTTCTGATCATTTCTGATCATTTCTGATCATTTCTGATTACTTTTTCCTTCTTTTGCTCCTATTTCTAATATTCTCTCCATTTGATATCTCGTCATGTTTCATGGTCCCTTGTTTGATGATGTTTCCGCCTTCAGATTGACATATCTGATGGTTTTAATGTCTTAAGACAGTTATTCTGTCTGTTTTAGATGATTTAATTTGACATTCATGTCGGTTTTATTTTGATGTGTCTGTTGAAGAATCTTAAATGAGATTGTGCTCTCAGTCGTGTTGTCTGTGGAGAGATTCCTGAGACTGTTTCAGTCTTGAGTCAGATATTTTCTGTCAGTTTTACAATAATATTTTGGGTTTTTTTGTGTCAGCTTCAGAAACTCAAGTTTGTTACATCTTGCATTTGTTATTTCTCGTCAGTTTTGGATTCTTTAATTTGACATTTTTGTCAGTTTTTAGTTCTCAGTCTGATATTTCTGTCACTATTAGAGTCGTTAGGTTGACGTTTCTCTGGGTTAAATGGTCTTCAGAGAGATTTTTATGACTGAGTTAGCTTTAAAAAGATATTACTGTCCATTTTAAGATCCAGAGTTTGATATTTATTTCAGTTTTAGGGTACTGTGTTTGTTTTTTGGTGGTTTTAGATTCTTTAATTTGATATTTATGTTTGTTCTTGCCATTATTTGTGATATTTGTATGGTCTAGAGAGATTTGTGAGACAGTTTCAGCTTAAATAACGTGTTTCTTTCAGTTTTTATGTTATTTTTTAGCAGTTTTCATTTCTGTCACTATTAGAGTCGTTAGGTTGACACTTCTCTGGGTTAAATGGTCTTCAGAGAAACCTGTTTCTTACAGTTTCAGTTTCTGTCACTGTACGAGTCACTGTTTTGACATTTCTCTGTGTTTTCGAGTGGTTATATGGTTGTTTTTCTTGGTTTTAAGAGTCCCTAGCTGTTTGTCTTGTTTCACAGTCTGCTGTTTATTGACACAAATGTTTAATCTATAAAATATCAAACAAATGTGATAAAATGCTCCTTACAATGTCTTATCAGCCAACGTTCAGCATCAAACTTAAACTCTTTACTTGCTGAGAGCTGCTGCTGTCCGTTAGAGGAAAGCAGCGCTCATGTTACCTGCTGTTCTTCTTCTATTTCTTCTACTTGTTACTTGGATTTTAGAAAGATATGTGGGATTATTTTAATCACAAACTACCAGTCTTGAGGAAAAATTGTGAGTTCAGCATCAGACTTCATCTCTTCACTCACCAAAAGCTGTTGCTGTCCACCAGAGGAAAGCAACGGCCACATCACCTCCTGATCTGCTTCTGTTTCTTCTTCTTTCAGTTGTTTGACGAGGTTTGGGCAGCATGTCTTCTTCTTCGTCCTCTCATGATGAACTGACGGCAGCCGGATGCTACAGGGACTCACTAACCTGCTTGGTTGTTTTCATAATTGATCGCTTAACAATTAATCAGTCCAAAACACGAAGATTTAATGTCATAAACGACAAAGAAAAGCAGCAAATCCTCACATTTAAGAAGCTGGAATCACCAAATATTTGACATATTTGCTTGAAAAATGACTATTAATCGCTTATAAAATGTGTTAATTTTCTTTCAGTCAACTTATTGATTGAAAGGAAGGGCGCAGGCTACCTGGTTAGCATGCTAACTTCAGTAGATATCTCTGCAGTACAGCACAACAGACGTCTGTGACCCAACATCAACGGTTAATTATTTACGTACGGTCATAAATGCTGTTTGTACTGTTTCTCAAACCCTGGAGACTGTTCTGCTCAAGGGCACAGAGGCAGCCGGCTTCCAACCAGCTGCTGCGGTGATGGAGGCAGGCTTGTTACTATGGTTACCGCACAGAGGGAGAGTGAGTCTGTCATTCATCCCTCTCTCTCTCATGTTCATGTCAGTTCAGGTTTCTGAGCCTGACAGGATTATAACCTGACATGAAACCCTGAACACACACACACACACACACACACACATGCACACACACACAATCACACGCACACAAAATCAAGCACATGCACACACGAAGTCTGTGACATTGAGAGAAAATAGATTTGAAGGCTGCAGAGTCACAGTACAAATCAGACGCTATTTACCCTGGAGCTCACACACACACACACACACACACACACACACACACACACACACACACACACACACACACACACACACACACACACACACAGATAATAACACAAACACACACCAGCAGCTCGCTGTAGTTTGGATTACCAGCACAGGCTGAATGTGTGTGTGGGTGTGTGTGTGTGAATCTGGGGATTCGGCGGTAAAGTAAATGTGCAGGAGGCTTTTACACACTTAATAAAGCCTTTTTAAACCCGGTTAAAGGTTCACACTCCCAAATAATCACGTTTCTCCAGCTTGAATCAAGCTGTATGAGCCGGGTCTCCAGAACCAGAGCTATGGACGCCGCCTGCATCCGAACTCACCCTCCTAAAAAGAGGGGATGAGTTTCAAAATAAGAGTGTGTGACTCTGTATCGGACAAAGAGACGACAACACAAGTCATACGCTGAGCTGTGGACGTTTGTTTATTGGATGATGATTGTTTAAGAATATATTAATGAAAGATGTTTATAAAGAGCATGATAAATCGTCCTTTGTTAGCTTAGCTTAGCATAAAGTCAGCGATAATGGGGAAACAATTAGCCTAGCTCTATCCAAGGGTTGATCAGTTTCAAAACCTAAAGAGTGAATACACAAACTTTATGTCTAATGGAGAGTCATGCCATCTATTTTTCCAATTAATCATGAATTAAATTCATGTATTTGTCCAACACTTTGGTTTCTGACCAAATAAGCAAAAAAAAAAGAAATGACAGAGCTGCTGAACTTCTGTTTGTGGTTTTATGAAGCTGTGTAAAATAAAACCTTCAATAAATATCAAGCAGAACGTCTCGGTCCAACACAAGCATCCAGCAGAACAGTCGCCAAAATAAAATGTGGCATCTTAAGTGTCGGCAAACACTCGATACGTTCAGATGTACATGTTTCATACCACATCAACGCTGAGCCCGGAGATGACAGAGAAAACACAGCAGGTGCGTCTTTACAGCCACCACCATATGACGGACACTAATCCTCTGTGGTTTACTGGCATCAGGACATCAGAGCGAGGAGGATGTGGGTGATGACATCATCTGCAGGAGACAAGAATACAGTGAATATTATCTCCTAGGCCAGGAAGAAGGAAAAGAGCCACAGAGTCGCAGCAGTCAGCAGAGTTTTACTGTGCGTCTATAAAGCTGTGACAGTAAACCACAAGTCAAAGTCCTCGTCAGTGCAACAATACAGCGTCCTCAGTGCCGCTCTGAGCCCAAACTACACCAGGGTGTTTCCTCTGGTTGTTGTACAATAATTCATTAGGTAGAAGTGTTGATATTAAGATCCAGCTCATATAAGATGTGCAGGACAGAGATGCAGCATTCTGCTAAACAACTGAAGTAGCTGGAGACTTTATTTAAAAAGAAAAAAGCAACAAAAAACATAAATAAAATCTCTGAAACTCGATGAAAACTTTTGCCGGATCAGCTGTTAGCTCTTCCTGTTTTCAGCACACTCATGTATGTACACACAAATATCACTGGATTACTGTGATACTGAAGAAACCTTAAAATGTGATGTTTTTAAGTCTAGTTCTGCACATGTAAGAAGTGTCATTTTTGAGGATTTATGGAGTCATCATCTCCTCCCTCCAAGCTGATATAAAGTCAGGTGAAGTGTTGTAGCCCAGAAAACATTTCTAGAGCTTCACAGCAAAACAGAGTTGCAGCATTCTGCTAACCAACTGAGGTAGCTGGAGACTTGATTCAAAAAGGAAAGAACAACCCCAAAAAACATCAATAAAACCTCTAAAACTCGATTCAAACTTTTGCCGAATAAGCTGTTAGCTCTTCCTGTTTGCTGTGTACTCATGTATGTACAAACAAATATCACTGGACTATTGTGATACTGAAGAAAGCTTAAAACGTGATGTTTTTAAGGCTAGTTCTGCACATGTAAGAAGCGTCTTTTTTTAGGATTTCTAGAGGATTTATGGAGTCATCATCTCCTCCAAAACGCTGATATAAAGTCATATAAAGTGTTCACAAAACATTTCTGGAGCTTCACAGCAAAACAGAGTTTCAACTGAAGTATCTGGAGACTTGACCAGTAAACAAAATGATGTCACCACGCAGCTCATTCTGAACTGTTTCTATTGGACCACATTCTGCACTGAAGCACGGTAACTTTAGAAGATGAAGTTCGTCAGATTCCAGCGTGAAAAGAGACGTGAGCAGTGAAAAGGGAAACTCACCAAGGTCGCCTCTCATGTATCAGCATTCATTTCCAGTCTCAGCGCCTCGTCTGAAAGATAAGAACCTTGAAGATGAAGAAGTTTGACAATGCGCCGTGCTGTTCTCCAGGTGTTCTCAGAATCCTGACAGACTCTTCTATCTGTCTGGATGAAATTACATTCTGTTCACTGCAATATATAAAAGAGAAGGTAAACACGTTTTCTGGGCCTATGTGTTGAATCCAGCAGCCTCTCCTACTACTCAAGTGTCACGACCGTCCAGTGCAGTGGCAAGACGAGCGAGACAAATCCAAGATGGGGGACGGATGGGGCGAGAGACCAGAGCGTGCTTCGTCCTTATTGTGGCCAAGTGTCACGAGCAGTGGCGTGCACAGACTTTTTGAAGGGCAGGGGCGAAAATACAGCCTGTTCTCACCACTGAAAAGGGCACTTTAGCAAGCGTTTTGGCTCCCAAGAGGGCACTTAAGCATGCATTTTGGCTCCCAAGAGGGCAGTTTATCATGTTTGAACCAGCCAAGGGGGCAGTTTAGTGTGTTTTGCCAACCAAGAGGGCACTTTAGCGCATGTTTTGGCTCCCAATAGGGCAATTTAGCGTGCGTTTTGGCTCCCCAAGAGGGCACTTTAGCGTGCGTTTTGGCTCCCAAGAGGGCACTTTAGCGCGCGTTTTGGCTCCCAAGAGGGCACTTTAGCGTGCGTTTTGGCTCCCAAGAGGGCACTTTAGCGTGCGTTTTGGCTCCCAAGAGGGCACTTTAGCGCGCGTTTTGGCTCCCAAGAGGGCACTTTAGCGCGCATTTTTCAACAATTGGGCCACGAGGGGGGGGGCGACCGCCCCCTCTGCTTTTGACAGTGTGAACAGCACAAGTCGCATTGAATCTGAAATTTTCTAATCAGATTCAGGCCACATTTAAATGTGGTACTGAATCGGATACGTATCGGATTTTTTTGAATGCGACCGCAATCTGAACAGCCAGGTCGCATTTAATGCGACTTTGACGTCATTCTGACCCACGCTGCACTGTTTTGTAAATGAATGACAAATAAAGTTGATTGAAAAAAAAAGTGTGCCACAGGCGGGAGCGAGCGGGAGCCACGAACATAATCAGAACAAACATGGCGGACAGCAGTGAAGCAGGCAGCCAGTGGAGGGACAGTGAGGTGTAACCAGCCACATCCCGATCCCACCACTCCTGGCTCCGACGCCGCATCCAAATACTCCTCTGTACGGATGTTGCCGCTATTGCTCCGCATAGAGCCATCATTAAAATATGAATTTTCTTTCTCCTCTTCCTCCTTCGTGATATCACCCGCTCACAAATTTGCCGGCTGCCGCCACACACTGTTTTTAGCATTAAGCCATACAGTCCCACGTTACCGGTTGCCGTTGCCATGTTCGCTTCCGTAAACACCGCTGTGGCGTGATGTCATCAATGATCAACTGCGCATGCGGGTCACTTCAGGAGAGTGAGCTGTTCACACAGCAATCCGTAGACAGGCCGCATTTAAAGAGGTAATGTGAACAGCCAAACAAAAAATCGGATTTGAGCAGTAAATTGGAATTGTGCATTAAGACCTGCAGTGTGAACGTAGCCTAAGTGGACTGGAGATGTCCTGAGGTCTCGTTGAAAATATCCAGTTCTGCCGCCAGAATTGTGACAGCGGTTCTGCTTCCTGTGATGACTGGCTGGTTTTGATCGGCTGGAAATGACTCCATGTTTAGCTGAATCATCCCTCGGTGGAGAACTGGTTTTGGTCGCCACAAAACAGCTGGAAAAGTTACATAATCACACGTTTGGTACAAACGTCCGACTTATCTGTGGTTTTCAGAAACGTCAACTGAGGAGGAGATTGAATCACAGAATCACATCAAGATTACAACTTCACTCTCAAAGAATTATTCCTTAAATCATTTTTACCTTAAACCTCAAAATCTCAGGATTCTTTGAAAGCTCAGTTATGAAATATTTATCGTTTTTAAACTGTGCCAGAGATGCTTCGTGGGCGTAATCTGCACACAGGATCTGCTCTCTAACTCCAATACTGCTCACTACAGCAGAATTTACTATCACACACACACACACACACACACACACACACACACACACACACACAGACTGACAGTTATGATACTAAAATAATTGCTACATACAGACTCAAACCGACACACACTCGCAGTCATGATGTCAGATTAATGGGCACCTCAGGCTGGTGAGGGGAACCTTAATCATCCATCATCTCTGACGGCTGATATAATTATTACACAACACACACACACACACACACACACACACACACAGAGTAACTGTCATCGTGTTTTCTCCGCTGCTTTCTAGAAAACAACTTGTTTGTTCCGAACATTTAAATTGAACTCTCTCACTCTGCAGCTGATCGTCCACACACTCTCTCTGCTGCAGGAGAAGTTCAGATACTTGAGTAAAAACAGACTCTGGTAAAAATAGAAGTACCGATTCAGCTTCTTTACTCCAGCAAAAGTAATAGATTACAGGCTCTGACATGTACTCAGAGTATCAGAGTAAAAAGTCTCCCTCTAAAGGACATTTCTGCTCAAAGCTAACTGAAGCTCACGTCATATTAATAGAATTCAAAGACTGTTAAAGCTAAAGGTAGAATCAGTAGGATTTGTCCCAGCTGTTCCTGAACGCACCACAAAGACAGTTTTTACTCCACTACATGTATTTGATAACTTTAGTTACTAGTTACTTTGTAGTTACATGCTGCATCAGAGCCGAAGGAGAGCATTTTTAATTGAGTGTATTTCAACGAAAATCAGATTCAAAGAGTAACTAAGTACAATTACTCAAGTACTGTATTCAAGTACAATTTTGTGGTATTTATAATTTACTTCAGTATTCTGCAACTTTTTGGAAGCAAATATTGTACTTTTTACTCCACTACATTTATATGATAACCTTAGTTACTAGTTACTTTGCATATTACATAAAAGTAGATAATTTTTTTAATTGATTTTTTTTTATCAGCAAGCAGATTAAAAAACACTTCCACTCAAATACTTTATAGAGACGAATATTGTACTTTTTAATTCACTACAGTTAGTTACTAGTTACTTTTCATATTGGAAGCTTTATTAAATCAGCAAACAGACAAAACAAAACACAAATTGCAGAATATCTGATCCGATAATCCCCCAGGACGATACAGTACTTTACTTTTACTTGTACGCTTGATACTTAAATGCATTTATTACTTTCAACCTCCTCATACTTCCTTCTTCACATGTACAGCAGCTGCTCTGTGTGTAGCGTCAGCGCCCTCTGCTGGAGCTTCTGCAAACCACACAGCTGAGAAAGACAACAGATGAACTACACAGATGTTTCTGGGTCCCGGTTCTGTTCATCTAGGCTCACTGGATTCTTCAGAACATCAGAACCATCATTAATGTTGTTAGAAACACCTCATGTAATCACATAAGTACACAAGAGTAATATTACTGAATACATGTTTACATAATGAGGAAAAACTGTATTAAAGTTACAGGAAAAAAAGCTGTAATCTGATTACAGATACATTTATTAACAGCACACATTTAAAATAAATTATATTCTACCCTGATACCTGGAATAAGTTACTGATTACATTTTGTAACAGGTAATTAGTAACTATATTAGGTACATTTTCAAGTAACCATCTCAACTCTGGTAATACTTTAGTTAATGTAAAGATATCGTGTTAAAATATTACTTTGGTAAGAGTGAATGTCACCCGTACACATAATACTTGAGTAAAAGTCTTGAAGTATCTGATATTTAAGTATCCAAACTACAAGTAAAAGTAAACATTTACATTTGTGTTTTAATTAGATTGCTGATAAAATAAGTTAAAATGTGCAAATTCAGCTCTGATGCAGCGTGTACTCTGTAAAGTAACTAGTTACTAAAGTACAAGGGAGAGCACATCATTACTGACACCATGCAGAAACAAACGTGGATTCATGTTGCAGCTCATTTGGACTGTGTTCAGGACGGACGCCACACAGTGTGCAGCAGAGAAAAAGGAGCGAAGCTGCTGTCAGCTGCAAAAACGCCACTCACCATCAGAGGAGAGCGACTGTGTAAATCTGCTTAAAACAGACTTTGGCTTTATGCAACATTAATGTGAAGAGCTGCGGTGGAAAGTCTGCTGACAATACACAGAGCTGTCGACCTGCTGACTGACAGCTGCATGTGTGGGGGAATCACTGATGTGGTCCAGACTGCAGGGTGAGTATCTGCAGAGGAAGACTTTAGTGTAATGGTAATGAGAATTATTACGGTTTTATCAGAGTAATGTACATTTTTATTACGGGTACAAGCAGAAGAGATGCAGCTCTCTGAGGCTCTATGCAGACACAGTTGTGCTTTGAGCTAAATGCTAATAACAGCAGTCATAGAAAAACTACCTGAGTACTTTACTTAAAGGGATATTCCGGTGTAAATTTAATCCATGGTCTAACACATCGTGAAACTGTGTTAGACTCCCTCTCGAGAGATCTAGTTAGCAGACCGCTAATTTACGGAGTTTTATCAACCTCAGAAACGACCGCACGACAACAATACACTGCAGTAAATGGATCCAAATATAAACCGCCACCAAAAAGCCACAAATAATGCTCAGAACAGCACCAAACTTCAGCAACAGTACAAATAGGGTCTCAGCACATAGTCCGGGGCATCTAACCTCCGCTAACTTAGCTGGATTTCTACTGAAAAGCTGACTAAATTTACCTCTCTTCTGCAGCAGCTTCCTGTTGACGGGAAGTCCCGACGAGTCGATTACCGAGTGCAGTAGAGTTCCGCGGCTCATGGATGAAAATGTATGATTATGACTCCATGGAAAAGCAATCAAAGTTCATATGTGTCTTACCTGCCAGTTTATAACAGTTATTATCGAGAGCGGTCAGGGAAAAGAACGGAAATGAGCATTTCTAACCGCACTCGGTAATTGTCGCGTCGGGACTTCCCCGACCCGGAAGCTGATGTGAGGAGAGTTGAAATCTATTTTTAGCTTCACAATAGAAATCCAGCTAAGCTAGCGGAGGTTAGATGCCCCGGACTATGTGCTGAGACCCTATTTGTACTGTTGCTGAAGTTTGGTGCTGTTCTGAGCATTATTTGTGGCTTTTTGGTGGCGGTTTATATTTGGATCCATTTACTGCAGTGTATTGTTGTCGTGCGGTCGTTTCTGAGGTTGATAAAACTCCGTAAATTAGCGGTCTGCTAACTTGATCTCTCGAGAGGGAGTCTAACACAGTTTCACGGTGATTTAGACCAGGGATTAAACTTACACCGGAATATCCCTTTAAGTACAACTCGAAATATCATAATCTAAGAATACTCAATTACATGTAAAAATCCTCTTTTTTATTGCTAAGAACATTTAAATAATGTAGTTCATCAATGTGGAGCCAATTTTTAGTGAGTTCTTCTTCTTTTTGAGCCGACGTCTGCTTGTGTCAGTTATTTTTTCTTGTTTGTTTATGTTTTTAATTCGAGTAAAAAGCTAAGAGACCCTGTTGAACGTAGCGAACTAGCCGTTAGTACATCTCCCAGCCTTGTTCTGTTGGACGCTTTCGAACTGGACCTCGATCTTGTTGCTTTCTACAATCTTACCGACCCATGTTACTGTGTTCAGAATCAGAATCAGAATTCATTTATTGTCCCACAAAACAGGGACATTTGTTTGCTACGGCAGCTAGAGGACAGAATAATACAAAATATAAACAATATCATTAAAAAGGTAAGAAATAGACTTGTATATACATATAAACATGATATTGTACAAAATTAACAGCAGTGAATTTAAGCTGTAAATAAGGCAGCAGGTTGTTTTTTTTTGCAAAAACAGTGATTAGTTTATTGTTTATCGACGTACAGGAAAGATAATCAGAGGAGCAGAATTTCTGCCATTGTCAGCAGGACCAGGACTGAAGAATGGGAATATTTTCTCGGTGAAGGAGCAGCCAGAAAAAGAGTGAAGAAGAGCTGCACCATCTGCATCATAGAAGGAGACCACACCCTCGTCGTAATCCACAAACACCCTCACCTTCTCAAGATGATCGTTCACAGAGAGAGGAACAGGATGGTTAGCAAGTACGAAGTACTTTCTGTTCCTCAGGCGTATTGACCAGCAGCCGTTCTCAGGGTTTAGTTTAACTTCTCCCTTCCTGCTGATCGAGCCTTTAGCCACTCCTACAGTCCATCCAGTCTTTCCCTTCACCTGAACGTCATAATAAAACCTTCCACAAGAGAAACCCTACTTTCCCAAGACATAAATTGCAGTTTCAAATCGTTTTGGGTTGTCTGGAAGTTTATTCCATTCGTCACCGCTGTGTACTTGCTTCCCATCATCAGAGATGAGGAGGGCAGGATGCGCTGTATCAGGATCCAGCGTCACCTCCACGCCATTCTGCTGGATGTTTTTCAGCTCAGCCTCCTGCAGTTTCTTCATCTCCTGTCTGACTGTGTCTGTCAGCTGTTCCACAGCCATCACCAGAACTGTCCTTGTTATTCCTTCATATGACGCTGGACAGACGCTGACCTCCGTCCAGTCTTTGGTGACTGGAGCAGCATTCAGGGTTGGGACGCTCTGGAGGAGGTGGAGGTGGTCCTTTGAGCCTGAGAGCTGCTCCAGCTCGGCCCGTCTCCTCATCAGCCCAGAGGTTTCCTGCTCCAGCTCTTGGATGAAACCTTTTGAATGTTCTTCTGACATTTCTTGCTTCTCTTTAATCATCCTAACGAGCTCTGCCCGGGCTCTATCCAACGACTGTATCAAAGCGGTGAAGACCTGAACGCCGCCTTCAACCTCTCTGTCTGCGGCGTCGTTGCTGAGCTTTATCGAATGTTTGATCTCCTGTTTTTTCAGTTGTCTCTCCAGAATCTGCTGCTGAATATCTGCTTCTTGTTTCCACAACTCTCTTTTCTTACTATCATATTCCTCGTCCAGTGGAACAACATTGTGAAATCTGTGACTCGAGTCAGCGCATGACGCACATATTGGCATTTGTTCGTTCTTGCAGTAGAGCTCCAGGGGTTTGCTGTGCTCAGTGCACATGTCTGCCATCGCGTTATCAAACAGCTGATCCGTCATCAGGCTGGACACTGTCGGATGAAGGTTAACGGCGATGTAGAGGGTCATGCACGCCATCCCTAACGCTAACAACATGTAGGGTTTCACGGCTTTTACTTTCGGTCGAGTGGGAACATCAACGGAAACTTGTGTGGGTTCGACATCATGTTGCTTTGAGCCGTTCCCAGGTGTCCTTCCAGCGGACTGTCTGAACTGAAGAGCCATCTCAGATATGAAAGTATTGATCCCAAGTTTAGATTTTCTGTCAACACGCTCTTTACACATGGGACACTGGCGCTGGGAACTATGATTCAAGTGCTCCATGATACAGTTTTTGCAGAAGTTGTGTCCACATGGTAACGTGACCGGCTCGGTGAACACATCCAGACAGATGCAGCACAAAAGCTGCTCTTCAGTCAGCAGATAGTTTGCAGCCATCACTGTTGACGCTCTGCAACCAAAAGACAGAGTTTTTCACATGAGACATGTCATTACGCAGCACAACCTCGTGTCATAACTCTCCAGCGAACTCAACAAAAACTGAGGGAAAAGGGGGAAATACATTTTTATAAACCAAAAACCTGTCACACAAAAACAGGATTGAAAATTCTACACTTACATTTGTCATTTTTGACATCATTTGGCATCATCAACAATGAGCTTGTTTCAGCTGGTAAAAAGACACCACCTGTAAACCGGACATGTAGCTTTTTAGAAGTTTGTGGTTGTGGTGAGAGATCAGGTGAGTTAGGAAGGATGTTTATTATGAAAGAGCCGCAGCAGGCAAATCCAGAGGAGGCTGCAGCTGCCAAAATGTAGGCGTGTTTTACCAGGAACTTAGAGATAACAATCCCTGTATTGTGACCACACTGCTGGTTTGTTTTAAGAGCCAACCTGAAGCGAAACTACTCTTATAACAGTCTCTATGCGGGACTCAAACTGTTGGTCTTAAACTCATAAATCTACGTGACATCTGATCACAACAGAGTGTCCCTCCCTCGTGATGTTGCCCGCTGCACATTTCCACATGCACCCTTTTTTTTTTGTTTTTGGTACTTCTCTATCGATGTATAAAGCTCAAACAGACGCGGTAAAAACTACAACTCTTGGCGCCGGATCCAAGCAACTGCAAATTAACATTTTCATTGACATTTAGGGCATTTAGCAGTTGCTTTTATCCAAAGCGACTTACAGTAATTCGTACATTCATACACTGATGGCAGTGGCTACCGTGCAAGGTGCCGACCAGCACATCAGGAGCAGTTTGGGGTTCAGTATCTTGCCCGAGGACACTACGACACGTAGACCAGGGTAATCAAACCAGCAACCTTCCAATAACAAGACGCCTGCTCTACTTATGAGCCACAGCTGCAGGTAAAAAAATAAACCACAGGTAAACTTCTCAAACATGTAGAGCAACACGTTCCCCCTCTGTCCGGAAAAACTTGGATTATTTCAACCAAACAAATGTTTTTTTCCTCCGTTTGATATGTTAACACTTGAAACATATCAACTGAAACAACACTGTACTCACCTGTGTGAGCTGAAGACGCCGCTGTGCTGATGGAACAAGTTTAACTGATCCGACTGCAAGAGCATCCGTGGCCACACTCGTCTGTGCGAGAGTGGTGTAACAAACAGGTTGATCAGCGCATGTCGTTCTTGTCCTGGAGGCTATTTTCAGGTCCTGCCTGTTTCACTATCTCACACCATCCTCTCCCCTTCTCTCAGCTCACCCTCAGGCTTGGAGGTGAGGATGAGAAGGGGGATAAGAAGGTGACAGACAAGTCGGGTGGAAAGGGAAGGAGGAGGTTAATGATTAAGTCATCAGTACTAAGGTACAAAAATTAGTAACTAATGATGAAGTAATTAGTATTTAATGAGTATATTTGTGATATTACTCAGTGTGATTTGAAGGTGCACAAAATAGAATAACTTTATTGATCCCAGGCTGGGAAATTATTTAAAGAATAATAATAAATGATTAAGTAATAAGTAAAATGTAACTAATGAGTCGTTACTGGTTTCAATGAACAAATACTGATAATGATTTAGTAATTCTCTAGTAACTCATTATTAGTCCTTAAACAACAGTTATTCAGGAACTACTCATTAACGATTCATTAGTTGTTACATGTTTGTGTAACGTTGCCATTTTCTTGAACTTGCAGACTGAAGCAGCTTCCTGATCAGATATAGAAAGCTGCTGACCAACAATCCACAGGAGCAGGTCAAGTTCAGCAGAGCGTCTCATTTGTCTCCATTAACAGCCGGAGAACAAGAAGCCGGTCATTTCCTGCTTCCTTTTCTCTGAGGGAATCTTTCTGAGGAGGTCAGGACCTCTGGAGGAGGGAAACTGACTCTCTGTGCTTGTAACAACACGTCTTTCATCCACCCAGTATGTGATAAACTGTTTGTATAATGACCTTACGAGATAATTCTCACTTAAAGTAAACTTGTTTAAGCTCTTACTACATCAGACTTGCTACAGCTTACTATCACCTTAAGAATATATCCAGGATAAAAGGACTTATGTCTCTGCAGATTCTGGAAAAATGTGTCCATTTATCTTCAGCAGACTGGACTTCTGTAACGGTGTCTTTACTGGACTCTCTAAAGAATCCATCAGGCGGCTGCAGCTGATCCAGAACGCTGCTGCTCGACCAGGAAAGTCGCTCACATCACTCCGGTTCGTCGATCTTTACACTGGCTTCCTGTCCATCATAGAATAGATCTGAAAATCCTGCTGCTGGTTTATGAAGCACTGAATGGTTCCAGGCCGAAATACATTTCTGATCATCAGACCTCCGAGGTCGTCGGGTTCGGGTCTGCTTTCAGTCCCTACAGTCAGAACTTAACATGGAGAAGCAGCGTTCAGTTGTTATGAACCACACTCTTGATGTATTCCTACATGTTTCTAAATGTAGTTTAAATGCAGTTTTTAATTTCTGTTAATGTTATTTGAATGCCCCTCTAAAGCACTTTGAGTTGCCTTCTGTCTGAACTGTGCTGAACAAATACGTGCCTTGCCTTACTGCTCGTCAAATACATGTCAACACTGCCAAAAATAATCATTTCGAGAGCTCATTCAGAATAAAACTGTGCTCTAAATTGGCTTAAAGACATTTCATCGCTTAAAACTTTCATGGATCATTAAAGCGAAACTCTCGCTAAAATGCAACCTAGGCTTTTTTATGAATGAGTCAAACCTTTGTGTTAAAGCATAATTACGATAAAAGCAGCACTTTTTAGATTTACCGTATTTTTGTTTTCAGGTCAAACTCATTTTCAATGGGAGTGCTACGGGCACTTTTACGATAGCATCAAAATCTCTATTTTTAAAACACTAAGAAGTCTCGACACAACATGAAACTTTGCTGGTAGCATCACCAGGGTCTCTACACATGAACACGAGCATTGAGAACATTGTTTGTGTCAGGTTACAATGTGATTGTTCTTTTACACAAAGGTTTGACCTAGGTTGCACTTTGGTGAGAGTTTCACTTTAAAAGGATCAATGTTTGCTTAATCTCTTTGAAGTGGTATTTCCAGTATTAACCTGCATCAGGCAGTTGGATCAACAGGTGACTCAACATACATACCGGCATCAAAGGCTCAGTATTTCCTGAAAACTAGTTTGACATCTACTGAAATGCTCTCTTACATTTTTATGAAGCATTCAGAGCAATGTGCTTCTGCGGGCTGAGCCTCACCTATAAATAAACAAAAACACGTAGAACTTTTTTGTTGTTGAAGTGTTAAAGTTGAGCACTGGAGTAAATGTCATGCTAACATGTTGATGTTAAATAAACGAAGCATCTGTCTGAGCTGCATCGACTCAGAAAACTTTATTAAGTCTAAGTCAGAATACAAGATTAAAATAGTAAAATGAAGATGGAATAAAATAAGATGAAATAGTAGACAAAATTGTTCCTGCGGTTCCTCATCTGTCCACTAGGTGTCCTCAGTGTGTCTCTAACTTCAGGCCATCACCTGACAACCATCAGTTATCGTCCATCAGCCAGCACTTTGTTATCTTGTTGTCTCTTCTATTTTTGTTTATTTCCGCTTGAGATTAATGATCTGTATGTCGTCACTTTGAATAAAATACATCAGAAACAAAAGATGTTTTACATTTGCCACCTACAGGCCGAACGACGGTTGCTTCTTGCAGTGTTATTGGTGAGTCATGTTTCTGTCATGCAGAGAGGTTTTGATTTTGCTCTGGCGAGGCTGAGCTGAGAGACAGACGGAAAGAACAAGACAGCAGACACAGACAGATCACAGACAGACAGGCTGACAGGCAGACAGGCTGACAGGCAGACAGACCTCCACAGAAAGCTAATCTGTTTGAGATAAGACTCTCTAAGTCTTGGGAGCTTTGGAGGAAATCTGAAATCCAGACCCTCATATTTCCATAATCTGCCTCATATCCTAACCAACCAGCCCCGACACACTCATCTCCATACCCATCATGCACCTGGCCTCTGACTCATTACCATAATCCCTCCAGCCTGTTGGAAACTTTCAGATGTAGTTCTGTGCTGCTGTTGTTGAGAATCTAATTGGTAAAGTGTAGAAAAATAAGCCAACAGTTGAAAGAGTCCACGCATCACACAAAGTAAAAGTAAAGATATCTACTGAGGCTGGGACAGGATGACACAGCACAATACTGTGAGAGATAATAGGGTCAATAACTGCATGGCTAACTGAGCTAACTAGCTAATGGCAGCCAACGTTTCAGGTACCAGCAGTTAGCCGTTACTTTTAGCTAAAACTAAAACAATCTTTTTGGGCTGGGACTGGACAATACATTATGATACTGGGAGAGATAATAGGACGGATAACTGAGCTAACTAGCCAATGGTAGCTAACACCACAGTTAGCAGCAGTTAGCAGTTACTTTTCTAACAAGTAAAGCGATCTGTTCAGGCTGGAAGGAGATAATAGGGCCAATTATTGCACGACGAACCGTGCTAACTAGCTAACATTCAAGGTACCAGCAGTAAGCAGTAATCTGTTTGGGCTGGGATTGTTGCTAATCTAAGAATATCCTGACACTTAGATGCAGTTTTGATGTGTTGTAATTCTATATACTATGTTTTATAGCGACATTTGTTTGCTTTTTTACCACCAGACTGTTGGACCATCTTTAAGTCCAACTGAGACAGACACTCTGCATATATACCACTTGTGTCTGTATCCGTCTGTTGAGTTGATTTAAAGTTTAATGAGACTCTCTCTCTTTGTTTTCAGGTAAATTGGATCTTCTTTTCCCTTCGGGGAAAATGTGTGAATCAGCATCACAGCGTTTTACTAAATGAGGTTTCAATTACACAAAGAGAGATGAGTTTATCCCTGATGTTGTACCTGTCGCTCATCCCTCTAGCTTCATTAACTTCCTGTTTCTGAATCCTGCATCTCATCTCCTTCACCGTGTCTGTTTAAATGAGCTGTCAGTCAGCCAGCCGGACCCCCCTGGCCACAATTACTCAGACATTATTACCTCAACGTACAAGATTGAGGATTAGAAGCACTTTCTGTGCTGTCGGTTCACTTTAATGCAAGCATAAGCTGAAAAAGCAGAGAACTACACCTGACACCGAGCAGAGGAAATGTCAGAATATGAATCACAACTTTGATTCAACTGAAACAGAAGGATAAGATGCCGCGCTTTAACAGCTCAGCTTACATTTACTGATCCTTCTCACAGCTAAGCATGTTTTCACTAATGCAGAGTGTGCACTGTTCGTATACACAACGTTAATGTTCTGTACAGTTTCAGACAAGCAGGAGATGATCTTCAAACTAAAGGATTTTACTTTATATAGTCAGTAAAAACACATTTCTGAGAATTTGTGATGAAATGTTGATTTGTTTTTCTAAACATCTACAGAACCATCTCACCACTGAGGGACCAAGAACCCCTACAATCTTCCTAAGGACCAGTTAAACTTCTGAAAAGACTCATGAATGAAACCTGGGTTAGGGTAAAGCCCCCCAGTGACATTGCAATTTCCTCAAGGACCTTGGGAACCACTGCAACCTTCTCACAGTTCACTGCAGTCTCCTCAATGACCCCTAGAAATTAGACCAAGAAGATATCAACCTTTTATAATGATCCCTTTGACCTCTTCAAGGACCTGTACAGCTGCCTCAAGGAACCTTGAAACCAGCACCGCCGAGATCCGCCCAGTGGCATTGGCAGGGAGTGGCAGCACAGTAACAACCTGTGGCAGTCACAGTAACAACCTGTGGCATGTCTGTGGCATCTCCTGACACCCGCTCGGCAGTTCAGACTCGCTGCCGATAAGGGCGAGGCCACAGTTCCTGTGAGAACACACTGGTCTGTGTTTGTTCTAACGACAGTCACTCTGCTTTCAGGTGATTGTAGAACAGTATGTTCTACTTTGTAGTCCTACTTCTATTTACTTAACCACTTCCGCCATTGAGTCATGATGAATACAAAATAAAAATGTAAGGGAAAAATCAGCTACTTGTTTACACATTTTAATATACAAAGTTTTGCACAATTTCTCTTTGTCATGCACTTCTTAATATTATCTAAATATATATTAATACCTGTTCCATAGCGTAAATGTGAATGTAAAATATTGCACATATTGTACTATTGTTATTCTTATATTTTATATTTCCCTGTGTTTATATTCTTATTGTCTATATTTCCTTGGTTGTATTACTTGTTTTACAACTACTGTTTGCATGCTTCTTCTTTACAATCCACCTGTGCTGCTGTGACTCTGGAATTTCCCAGTGGGACTATTAAAGGAAATCTTTTCTTATCTTATCTCTAATATGAAATACAATTATGAAAAAATACCTTAATATAACAGTTGCTACGCAGTGCCAAAGCCTGCCACAAGGTGTCTTTGCAACAACTGGACTGACAGAATGCAACAATAGCATATAGAGTACTATTAACACAATCTATATTACAATATCTAATATGAAATACAGTTATAAAAATATGTTAATATAACAGTTGCTACACAATGCCACTGGTAGGATCTCGCTGTCTCTCCCTGACACCTACATTGGTCCTACAATCGCTTCAATGACTTCCCCTGTGACTCCAGTGACCCCTAAAATCTCCTCAAGGACCCAACCTCTTTAGTGACTATACAACCTCCTCAAAGGCCACTATGACCTCCTCAAGGAACCCTTCAACCTCCTACAGAGGTCGTACGATCTTCAAAGACCCTTACAACCCCTTCAGTGACTCCAGTGACCCTACAATCTCATCAAGGACCCTACAATATGATTAGGATCCATACAATTTCATCAAGAAGCCTACAGTCCCTTAAAAACCTCTGGTTTAAAGATCACTGTAACCCCTTCAATTATCACTACAGCCTCTCCAAGGTCGCAAACAACGTCCTGCACAAGTCCTACAATCTTCAAAGGCCTTTACAACCCATGTAATGACCCTCCTGACCCCTAAAATCTCCTTAAGGATCCCTACAACCCCTTCAAAGATCTCTAAATCTTACTCTAGGACCGTACAACCTCTTTAATGATCTATATGATGTCATTAAAGACCCCTTTAACCTGTTCAATGATCACTACAGCCTCCTCAAGGTCCCCTAAACTCGCCTATAGGCCCGCGCCACTCGGCTTTATTAATGGCCCCTCCAAAGTCTTTATCAAACCTACAATCTTCTTAAAGACCCTTAAAACCATTCAGCGTGTCCAATTTCCCCCTAATCTCCTCAAAGACTACTGCAACCTTATCAAGGGCCACAACAACTGACCCAACTACCCACGCAATCTCCTAAAACATTAGTCTAACTCCTTCTAGGCCCCTAAAGCTTACCTAAGGACCTCAAAAACATCCTCAAAGACTAGGACAAAAAAAACATGCTTAAAAAAACATCTCTAAGTATCCGTTAGTCGTACTTAAAGACTTCCATGACCTCCTCAAGGACCCCTACTCATTAACTCATCTATAGGTACTAAGGGCTACAGCGAGGTAGACAGGGCCAGCTCTAGGCATAGGTGATATAGGGGGTCGTCTAGACCGCCATCTGCTGGAGGGGCGCCGCCAGTCATCCTCTAGGGAGAAAAAAAACCTGATAATTTTTGATGCCCATTGTCACCCTCCCACGTGTTCTTGAAAATAATAAATAATAATTAATGTTGTCATTCAGTTGTATGATGGTGTTCTTTTCTTTATTTGGGGGGGTGGTAGGGGGAAGTAATCTCACCAAGGGCACCAAATGGGCTAGAGCCGGCCCTGGAGGTAGAAGTACATACATCCATTATTATCACTGTGAGGTCTCAAGCTATGCATGTTATGTTATGTTACATAAAGCATAGCACTTGTCATGACAGACAACTTTGTGTGATTTACTGTGCAGTAGTGTTGATGTTTGGAAACCTCCCACAGATGATGAAATGAAGGCACACAGAAGTAATACAGTCAGCAGATGGCGCCAAACAACCAGAAAAGCCACCTAGTGTCACTGAGTGGGTTTTGTGAATGATGGTGAATCTCCTTCCTTTACAGATGCCACTTAAAGAAGGAATATAGAGTCTTTCTCCAAATTTTGGATCCGTACAGACGTTCTGGGCCTTTAAACTGGAAAATGTAAAGAACTTAAGTCCAAAATGTTCATGTTTAGGTGTTTAATTGTATTCACAAGTTCTCCGCAGTAATACAATAAAAAAATGTGAAGTAAAGGCAGCAATCTTAGGTTTAAACATGACACAAATACCATCAATGTAATGTAAGAAATAAGTCCAATAGTATAAATATGGGGGATTACAAGGTAAGTGTGAAAATTCTTTCTAGAGATGTTTGAAATTATTCTGCCAAGGTGTAGTATTACAAAAGTAGTATTGTCAAAAGTCCTATGCTTAGCTCAGAATGTTTATTAGTTCATTTATTAAACCTCTATCTCATCTTTAAGGAACCTACAACCTTCTCAAGACCGCTACCAACAGCTTTGGTCCCCAAAACCTCCTCAAGGGCCTCTAACATCTACAACCCCTTCAAGACTTACCTAACTCCCTCCAGGACTCCTACAAACCTCATCAAGGCCCCATACAACCACTTATTAGACCCATACCACTTTGTCAAGAACCCACCCACAAGGCCCCTGATAACCTCATCCAGGACTCTGTACAGCCTCCTCAAAGTCCCCTACAACTTCTCTAAGGCAGCAACCTCTTTATGGACCCTTATGGCCCCTGACATCCTCATCAATGACTCCAACAACCTCCTCAAGGCCCCTACAACCTCTCCAATGGTCTACAACTTATTTAACGCCCTTGAAATGTCGTAAGGCCTCTTACAATATCCTCAAGAATTCCTACAACCTCATCAAGGAGTCATTAAACATTTTCAAGGTCCCTTGTCCAACCTCCCAAGAACCTCCTCAGAAAACTCCTCAATATATAGCCGTTAAACTTGACCATGCTAGTGGACTGCAAGCCTATATGCTCACAGTCTTACTGCTAACAGGCAATGCTGGTGTTTCGTATTGTTTTGTTACAGGTTACAGTTTATTTTGTGTGCAACTCTGTGTTGGAAGTTTGCACTGAAGACTGAAGTGAAGTTCAAAACAAAATGGATGCTACATCTTAAATCACAAGGTAGCATGTTGTGCGCCATTTTAATTGAGTGTACTAACTCTGAATGTGTAGCCCAGATTTTGAAAAAAGGTAGTTTACCTGAAGTTACCTAAAGATTAAAATGGCGACATTAACATCCATCATGTTTTTACCTTCACTTTAACAGATCACTGCTATACATCAGCATTTAATCGCTGTGATTTGTTAGCATGCTGCTGTTAGCATTTAGGTCAAAGCACTGTTTTCTGCTAGCATCAGAATCGCAATGTAGCCTATTTAGCATGGTGTGCACCATTTTAATTAAGTTTCCTGACTCTGAAGGTGTAGCACACATTTTGAAAAGAGCTAGCCTAAAAATAGTAGTAACAAGCTAACGTTAGCTTAACATGAACGTTTCATGGTCACATATAGAAATAAGCTTTTTTTATTCAATGAAGGGAGTTAAAGATTCAAACGGTGACATTAGCATCCATCATGTTTTTACCTTCACTTTAATGCACTCACAAATAAAATAAGGTAACAGATCAATGCTATACATCAGCATTTAATCACTGTGATTTTGTTAGCATGCTGATGTTAGCATTTAGGTCAAAGCACCGTTCTCTGCTAGCTTTAGAATCACAATGTAGCCTATTTAGCATGGTGTGCACCATTAACTAAGTATCCTGGCTCTGAACATGTAGCCCACATTTTGAAATGAGCTAGCCTAAAAATAAGCTAATGTTAGCTTAACATCAACTTTCTGTGGTCACATTTAGAAATAAGCTATTTTTATTCAATGAAGGGACCTAAATATTAAAATCTTTCTTCATTTTAATGCACTCACAGATAAAATAAAGTAACAAATCAATGCTATACATCAGCATTTAATCACTGTGAATATGTTAGCATGCTGCTGATAGCATCTAGGTCAAAACACCTAGAATCTGTTAGCATCACGGTCACAAGGTCACAAGGTAGCCTATTTAGCATGTTGTGCACCATTGAGTGTCCTGACTCTGAATGTGTAACGTTAGCCGACATTTTGAAACCAATGCTAGCTTAACGTTCGCTAACGTTCGTGAACATTAGCGAACGTTAAGCTAACGTTCGTTTCAAAAATGTCTGTAAAACGTTAGCTGAACTTTCTCACTATCACATCTAAAGTAGACAGACTGTCTGTTTCTGTCACTTCAGATCAATAGCACATATTTTGATGTGTGATCGTGAATCAAGTCACACATTATTTTTTTTATATTTTCAGTTTGCCGCCGTGTTCATGTGAATGAATAATCTGTGTGCTTCATTCACATACCTGTTGAATCTGCGTGTCACCGCCCAACACACACGCGCGCACACACACACAGGCACACGTCTCTCCTCTAAGCCCCGCCCCTCCCGGAGCGAGAGAGGGAGACCCGCTGGTGAATAAGAAACATTCATTGAGAGAAGAGGCGACAGACAGGCAGACCTGACTCCTCTTCTACTGTCTCACCTCTACAGGAGCCGGTCGGACTCTCGTCTCTCTGCCGGTGCTGGTCGGTGTCGGTCGGGTCAGCAGCGGACAGGTAAGAACCTCAGAGCGTCGGTACTGTTAGTCAGCGCCTGATAATCGATCACCGATCAGCCTGAACATTCCTGTAGTGATCCTATAGAAATGCAGTGTGTCATCATGTTAATGCAGCACTTTAATGCACTCCATGTCTTTTTAAAAAAAAATAATAATAATTGGTTTAATGAGTGTGTTTCTATATGTTGGATGTTATCTGGAATATTCTGACATTTATCAGCAGGTTTGGGTCATGAGTTGTGTATTGAACTAACCAGACAGGACACTTTTCTGTAAGATGTGACTTGTGGAGTCAGTTTGTTTCTGTCTTATTCTGTTAAATTAATCTTTTGTACGTTGAATATATCTGACTCAATCTTCACTCAAGGTCTGCTTACCAGCTACCTCCAGAGCTTTCAGCAGCGTCTTGTTGCTCTTGGAATTTGAGTTTTGCTAAAAGATGGAAATATTCCTTCATCTCTTTTTTGTCATTTATGATTTCTATGTGGGTCTGCTGTTTATTTAACTTGTCTTTACAGGACAAAGTTGTACCTACAATCAGTTTGTGTCTGTAATATTTAGAGTAGCACATATAGAATATTTTATTTTAGTCGTAGCAGAAGAAATCTTCACTCGAGCTCCTCTTGCTAGATTTCTCAAAGCTCAACCAGCATTCAGGTTCAACCAAACTAAAATAAAAGTGTTAATAAGCACATCTGAGGGATCATTGTTAAAAAAAAATGTCCGCAAAATTGAGTATATTGGCTGATTCTGTATATTAATATTCAAATTGTTTACTTCCTAATATTGGTATCGGCAGAATGTAGTTTATGTTTTGGAGAAGACACATTTTTTTGTACCAGCTCTCCTCAGAGCTTTCAACTTGTCGTCCTTGTTGAACCCGAACCCGGAGATAACTTTACTCGGTAACGTGAGACTGATGAAGGACTCAGCAGACTATCAAACTTTACAACACACCTTCTCTGTGAACACGATTTCTTCCCGTGTCACTTCGAGATAGTTTCATCAGCGACGGCGGCTGTTTGTTTTGGCTCAGAGCAGAAAACTCAGACTGTACACATCTGTGGTCATGGAAACCAGCATTTATTATTAATGATATGTAATAAATCAGCTGTGTGGGATGCAGCTACATTCTGTATACATGAATCATCATAAGCATTCATCTCAGAAGCATATTTAAACTGCCCTCCGTCGTGTTGTGATGACGCTCAGACGACAATAACACATCGCAATGTTTGCTCAGCGTCTGTAGTGAACCACAAGTGAGTTCATCTGTGAACCCGTCTGAGTTCAGACAGCAGCAGCACATAAAATCAATGCAACTCAACAACATTTAAGATTAGATGTAAAAACAGACCTTTAGAACCCAGTGAAGAGTTGATCCACAGGCTGACGTTGCTCACAGTTAGCCTACTTGTTTGTTAACTAGTCCACACACCTGTAGGGATCTACAGACTCCTACACAGCAGTAATTACACACTTACACTCGGCTTTTACATTCCTCAACAGACAACTTGACATTCAGCTGCTCAGCCAACCAGGAGGCTGCACCTCGGACGGAGCTGATGAAACACTGAAATGGATACAAAATATCTGAAGAAGAAGATTTATATGTGTGTCGGATCACTCGTATCAAAACATGAATCATTCTCTGTCTGCTGACGGGTTTTATTTGAAGGTCAACCTCGACTTCCTGATGTTCTGGATGGTTTCTGTAACCATCAGCTCTCTGATCTCACTGTTCAGCATTCCTCTAACACCAGATAATTGCTTTTTCTGTTTAGCGTTTCACACGTCACATCTGGTTGTTCTCTTCAGGTACACCTTACAAGTCTTTTCATTTTCCAATTTGTTCAGTTAGATATTTGGGCCGTAACACGTTGAGTGTGAGCTGCAGCAGTTCAGCAATGCAGCCGTCAATATTCATCAAACCTTCTGCTTTTGTTTCCTTTCCGCTGCATCGTGTTACTACAGAAAGTTGTTGCATCCCACCAACCTCAGTTTTGTTTACATCTACTTCCCCATGAGATCACGCGAGAGCCTTGAAGCCACAGAGCGGTGTTCGCTGTTTATTCAAAATGTATTGCTATTGAAAGTGTCATATGTCCAAATTGCACCAAATTTGATGCTGCACTTTCTCCGGCGCTCAGCAACAAACTTGTGAAGTGTGACATAGATCGGACGAACAGTTCTCGACATGTGTGAACAACAGACGGACAGAGATTCCTTGCTTTATAGTTAGATTTGAGTTCCAACCTTTTCAATCTCTGTTTTCTCCTTCCACAGGTCACACTGCAGTGATGTCATCACTCCTCCTCTCCCTCCTCCTCCTCCCCGTCCTCCTCCTCACCCTCGCCTCCACGTTGGAGTTTCGTTACCACAGCAACCGTGAGGTCGAGCAGTACCTCCTCCAGATGAACACCTCCAACCCGGACATCGCACACCTGTACAGCATCGGCCAGTCTGTCAGAGGTAACGACCAACCCCTCGTCTATGATATCTGTAGATTTCAAAACAGTTGGAGCTCATTGCATTTGAAAAAAATGCCTCAAAGCTTTGACAGTTTAAGACCAAAGAAGACCAAGGAGATCAAGTTTTACTCCAACTTTCGGAGTCCATGCCAGCTCAAGTGCACGCTATCATTAAGGCAAAAGGAGGTCGAACCAAATACAGGGATGTTCTGCAATTCAAGTACAAAAAGCTCTTTGTTACTGTCAAATCATGCTGGGAGACATGGGTCAACTAGTTTACACTAACTTGTGGAGTCCGTGCCAGTTTGAGTGCACTCTGTCATTAAGGCACAAGGATGACAAACCAAAAATTAAGACATTCCAATATTTAAGTGCAAAAACTGTCAAAACATGCAGTGATAACATGAGTCAGCAGGTTTTACATGAACTCCTGGAGTCCATACCACTTCGTATGCATGTTGTCATTAAGGCAAAAAGGAGAACATGCCAAATATGGGGATATTCTGAAATTCAAGTATAAAAACGTCTTTGTGGAATATTGTCAAATCCTGCTGTGATAACATGAGTCATCCACCAACTTGTGGAGTCCGTGCCAGTTTGAGTGCACTCTGTCATTAAGGCACAAGGGGAATACCAAATATTAAGAAATTCTGAATTTAAGTACAAAATGTTAATTGAATCACTGTCAGAACATGCTGTGATAACATGAGTCAGCAGGTTTTACATGAACTCCTGGAGTCCATGCCAGGTCATATGCATGTTGTCATTAAGGCAAAAAGGAGAACAAACCATACGGGGATATCCTGAAATTCAAGTGTAAAAATGTCTTTGTGGAATACTGTCAAATCATGCTGGGAGACATGAGTCTTCAAGTTTACACTAACTTGTGGAGTCCGTGCCAGTTTGAGTGCACTCTGTCATTAAGGCACAAGGGGGAATACCAAAAATTAAGAAATTCTGAAGTTTAAGTACAAAAAGTTATTTGAGTCAGTTTCAAAACATGCTGTGATAACATGAGTCAGCATGGTTTACACTAACTTGTGGAGTCCATGCCAGTTTGAGTGCATTCTGTCATTAAGGTAAAGGGGGAAATACCAAGCATTAAGAAATTCAAAAATTTAATTACAAAAAGTTATTTGAATCACTGTTAAAATGTGCATTGATAACATGAGTCAGCAGGTTTTACATGAGCTTGTGGAGTCCATGCCACTTCGTATGCATGTTGTCGTTAAGGCAAAAAGGAGAACATACAAAATACAGGGACATTCTGAAGTTCAAGTATAAAAACGTCTTTGTGGAATACTGTCAAATCATGCTGGGAGACATGAGTCATCAAGTTGACCTTTACTTGTGGAGTCCGTGCCAGTTTGCACGCGTGTTGTCATTAAGGCAAAAGTGCGACACGTCAAATATTAAGAAATTCTGAAATTCAAGTGTAAAAAGCCGGTTGATCAGTGAACTATTGGCTGTCAGCTGTAACGTGACACTGGCCTGTTGGTGTTTGTGTGATCACATAACGGGACGAGTTAATTTAATCTGGGACGGCTGAATCTGGCTAATCACACACACACACTAACACACACTCACAGACACACTAATCTGTGCTAATCTAGGACGCCAGCTGGCCTGCTTCCAACTGTGCTTTTTGAGTGTGTGTGTGTGTGTGTGTGTGTTTTACCTCGTCTGTATGCAGCTTGACAGTTTTTCCCCACATTTTACAGTGTTTTACTGCTGTGTGTGTGTGTGTGTGTGTGTGTTCTGACTTGCTGAAGCTTGCAGCACCTCATTCATTCACCTTCACCTGCAGTCCCGTCATTCAAAACAGTTTCAGTCGTCGAGTTTACCTGGAAACTTCGACTCACTGCAGATGAGCAGCAGAGAATCAGAAACTCCTGCTGTAGAAAAAACCTCCATCATCGTCTCCGTCACACAGATCACCTGGCGCTCGCTCAGGTGACTCATGTTCTGGGTGTTGGACTCCACCGGCTGATTCACTAAACCCTCAGAATTAGCATTGCTACATTTTGTGTTTGCGCTGCCTTCAAATCTGAAGCGTGCGGTCGAGTTTCGACATAAGCAGTTGAGAACAACACTTTGCTCGGTGCTTAAGTGGTTTTAAGTGTTGCTGCTGCACGACCGACTGTAAGAACTGAACATCGGCTTGTTAATGATTCCATGTTTTCTCCCACATCGATGTGAAACTCAGACGGACTCTTCTGGGTAAATATTAGCTCCCGTTTGAGTTTATTTACAGCACTACAACACTTTCCTGGTAGTGAAGAAGAAGCAGAAGAAGAATGTTTTGTCTCATACTTAATTGAGAAAAATCCCTCATTCATTCATTTGTTCCGCCCGTTAATAAAACTTTCCAGATCGCTTCCTGGGAACAGTTTTCTGCTTCTGGTTCGCTGGGTTCCAGCCACATTCATCTTTTCAAACACGGCTCGTTGTTTCGAGTCTTTCGTCCGTGGAGGTGCTCAGCAGTCCTTAAAGATGTCAGTGGACCGACGTCACCTCATGTTGAGGACAATATGATTATTACAACCCGCGGAGAAACCAAAACAATGAGCTGAAAGGCTGATGTGTGCAGCTTTAAGGTCTGTTTAGCAAGTAGAGCTGGACTGAGCCAACTCAAACCTGCCGTCGGTGTCACTGTACAGTTTATATTCACTGTAAAAACATCTTGTTAAAATATTTTCCGCAGCGGATTCGCTCAGAAACACAAAATGTCGCTTGTACAAACGTAGAAAACTTCACTGTTTACTGTGTTTCTCTCTCAGGTCAGCAGCTGTGGGTGTTGGCTCTGGGTCTCAGTCCTCGCCGTCACACCGTTGGCATCCCAGAGTTCAAATATGTGGCTAACATGCACGGAAACGAGGTGAACGCACGCACACGCACACACACACACACACACACACACACGGACGGACGGACGACCCCTCCCTGCTGACAGGAAGTAGGACTAAAAGGAGACTAAAGAGATCAACAAAAGCCATTCAGAGTCAAACACACTCCACACACACAGTTGTATTCAGACCACAGACTGTGTGTGTGTGTGTGTGTGTGTGTGTGTGTGTGTGTGTGGTCTGCAAATGGACAGTAAGCTGAGTCCACATTCAAATATCAGACAACTTTATAAAACACACCTGTGGATGTATTGAAGGAAACGGCAGCAGCTGAAACTGAGGCGACAACAGAAAAGTCTTTAATCGACTGGAGTTGAGACGCAGGACAGAGACAGCTCGTCCTCACGCTCACTGACAGACATCAGTGTTATATTAATGTCATCTTCTGGGAGAAGCTGCGGTGGTTTACACACTCAGAGGAGAGCAGCTGGTAAACGTTCACAGCTAACATGTAATCATGAGATTTTTTTTAACCGGACCAGAGTTGGTGAGTGATTTTGTTTTTTTCTGTCGAGTTCAAATGAAGCGAAGGTGAAATTACTGCTTCTGTAAATACGGTCTGGTGGATGGAGCGAGCAGCTGCTTCTGGTTAAACAAAAAGCATCTTTCTGTGATGCTGTCAGACTCTCAGAATAACTGATCCGGCCTGTCAGAGACGCTTTCACAGCCGCCAGCTCGACACTGAACCACCAGCCGTCACTTAGACACAATAACATGATGGGAGGATGCTAAAGTTACCCGCTCAGTAGCATGCTAACATGTTAAACTAGATGGTAAACTGTTTCGTAGCGACGTTAGCATGACTGTAGACTCTAACACTTTCTATCAACGTGAACCAAGTGCCTGTTGGTGCCAGAGTCGGCTCGACCTGCTGACCTCCTAAGTGCTGGTTTGCTACAGAGCCGCTGTGGAGTCGCATCATTACACGACTGTATACATGACCGCCACTCTTCGGGCAGCACAATGCGTAAAACCAGCGTCGTTTTATACCCAGGAAGTTTAACTTCTTTGGCTCCGCGTGCCACCGAGTCGCTTTTATAGTAATTAACATCGTCGCACCTCAAACGCTGAGAGTGCGTTCAACAAACTCACGCGGTTTTATGAACGTGTGAGTGGAGAGTTTGATCATGTGATGTCTTCACACCACTTAGACTGGTGACAGGAAGTACTCGCGCTCTTTATAATGTAGTTTGATGTAATTTAATAAGTGTGTAGAAGTCTGAAGGGACTAAAGAAGTTTTTAAAAAAAGCAGCCTCGGTTTAAAAAAACTGAGTAAAGGAAACTCTGAGCGACCTCTGACCAGCATCTGGTTACCGTGGCGACGGCCCGCTGCTGACCACACTGCTGTGTGTGTGTGTGTGTGTGAAAGTCAATGGAAATATCCTTAAATAGACGAGTCACGCCTGGACTCACAGTCACACACACAGTCAGCAAACAGGGGCAGCGGAGTGTGTCGGTCTCAGAGGAAACCTCCAGAAAAAGGCCTTTTCACCGGGTTCACTCTCACACACACACACACACACACACTTTCTCTGACACACACACACTAGAACAGCAGGAATGTAACCTCTATATAAAAGTTGAAAAGGTGTCCTGTAGAGATTTCTGTCTGTTCCCAGAACACATCGATGTGTGTGTGTGTGTGTGTGTGACAGGATAAAACCCTCATCGACACGTGAAGCAACGTACTGATGATGTAACGTCCTCAGAGCTCCACTGTGCTCGTGGTGAAGCGAGGTCACGACAGTCAGGAGGCTTCATCCTCAGTGAATCCTTTAAAATCTGTTGTTTAGAGGTTTAGATCGAAACTAAAGTGTTGGATAACTATTTTTCCACTCCTCTGTGTGGAGATGCAGCGTGTAGCAGCAGCAGGGAGGCTACTGAGCGGCTGCTAAATGGTCGTTAAAATGACTGTTTTTACAAACGGAGTCTGGTTGATTTGCAGAGTGGCTGTTTCTGGCTCAACACAAAAAGGAACGTGCCTCTTAAAGCTGCTTTAAGTGATGTATGTTTACTACACTAAGCGTTTTACGGCTGCTGTGAGTTCATGTGGTGACGTAGCGAGGTGGGAGAGGACCGCTAACTGCAAAACAGACAGGAAGTTAGCTTAAAAGACGCTTACAGCAGCTTTAACGAGAAGGTCCGTCTGTTGAGGGATGCTTCATATAATGTTGTCAGACACTGAGGAGAACAGCGTGAGCCTGTCAGGGGCAGAAACAAACACCTGGGACTGGAAATGCTTTGATGGTGCAATTCCCTGCAGCGCGTACAGACAGGCAGGACGGCCATCCCAAACATCAGTTTTGGAATGAGGCTCAAAAATCAAATTTTCTTACAAATAGCACCTTAAGACGGATATCTATATGTTCCAAGTTGTGTTTTCTTTTCGGTGACTAAAGCACATCTTGCTGTCGGTGGTCGTCAGCGATACAAAACCTCAACTATCACATTAAAAGCTCCTGTTTTCCATCTACTGTTCACCTGCAGTGTTTAAATGTCCACATACTTCCGGCCACATGCGATGCACACACTCTTGCCGTTTGCATCGAGCTCGTCAGCACGTCATACGTCTGACCGCTGGTGGGAAACAGCTGTTGAGCAAACTTACAACAGAGGAAGAAAACAGCGTCGGATCAACCTCTCCGAGGATAAACAGGGAGGATTCATCTGTCGTCGGTGTTCTGATGAGCTGCTCGGTCAGAAGCAGGAATGCCGTCCAGCTTCTCAGATCACAATCAGCTCGTGTGAGTTTGTCTTCTGATGTCACTGAAGTGTTGATTGATGTCTCAGTCTAATGCGTGACTTGATGGCACGCCGCCGCCCTTCAGCGATGACCCTGACGCTGCTCCCAGTCTCACTTCGGTTCCCTTTAGAAATGATTTTGCTTCATGTGAAAGGACGTCGCGTGTTTGCGTTTGTGTGGGCGAGAGGGAGCGAGCGGAGTTTTTTCCGGTGGTGAAGGGAAAGTCAGCTGCAAACCTCCGTCTGTGACTCTGAACTGTTATTGTCTCTGATCCACGTGAGGTCCGCCGTCACTTCCAGCTTTCATCTGCTAATGTACAACAATGTAAACAGCGCCGGACCGGTTTCATCTTCTTCTCTAAACTGGTTTCTAAAGCGGAGCGGTGTGATCACTGACACTTTAACAGCAGCGATGTGGTGGAAACATTTAGTCCACAGATCAGAGAAGTTTGACTTAAAAAATGACTCAAACTGATTCACTGATAATCAAAATACAGGGTTCGTACGGGTGCTTGAAATCCTTGAAAGTGCTTGAATTTCAATGTTGTGTTTTCAAGGTCTGGAAAGCGCTTGGATTTTAGTTTAAGTCCTTGAAAGTGCTTGACATTATAACTCTGTGTCTTTCACAAAATTGGGATCAGACTGGATAATTAATTTCTGAAGTTTTTGCTTTTATAAAATATCATTTTCGATGTTTACAGCATAATACAATGTACATAATTGTGATAAAAAGTGAAGAAAAAAATCACAAGTATATATATTCCTTTAGATACGTATTTTACCCCAGCAATAAGGTGCTGGAAAATCTTAAAAATGACCCTTAAAAGTGCTTGTAAAGTGCTTGAATTTGACCTTGAAAAATGTGTACGAACCCTGAAAATAGACCACCAACCACATCAGCACCATTTGATTCATCAGATTCTGCTCGGATCCGGAGAGCCCACTACAAAGTGGATTTATCTTTACTCCTGTTCAATGAGCAGAAAACACATCCGCTCACATTTGAACAACATTACACATTACAGATTAATTACACTACACAGATTAATACTTCAGAGGAAACCGTTTGTCTGTTTTCTCTGCTCACTGGTGACTTTGTGTGTGGTCCTGAAGCAAAATGAACTTGATAATGAAGCCACATGTCACCGCTGCTGCAGTGTTAGCGGACAACAATGGAGGAGGAGGAAGATCTATCCAGGCCGGGATACAAACACAATACGATAAGTGCCGGCAGTGAAGAGAGAGAGGAAGAAGACAGTTTAGACGAGCGTGAGGAAAACAAAAATGATGGCTGCAGGCACGGCCAGTCCTGACATGAGTGTGTGTGTGTGTGTGTGTGTGTATAGCGGCTTTGTTCACACACACACACCTTTCCCACCCTTCTCTTTTTCTCCCCCCTGAGGCTCTCATTCATTCACAACCTTTTCTTTTTTTTTTTTATTGCCTCCCTGCCCTCTAATCATCCGTCCGCCTCGTAGAAAACATCCTCTGACTCGTCCTCTGGATCGCTGACTCACGGCATCACTTTCCATCAGGAGGGAACATGTAGCGCTCACTGAGTCACGTTCAAGAAATATGAATGAGTTCAAGTGTGAAACTGAGCAGAAGTGAGAAGCGGAAGTTTGTGTAGTTTGTGTTCGTCCTGATGCACCAGACTCCATTCACATTTTAGCCAAATTAACCCAAGAAGCGACTCAGATTGATTCAGATTTTACCAAGTTTATCTGCTTAAATTTAAACTTTTGGATCATTTTTAACTTATTAGCAACTGTGTGTGTGTGTGTGTGTGTGTAGGTTCTTGGCCGGGTGCTGCTGCTACAACTCATCGATGACCTGGTGGGCGGGTACCGTCGGAATGAAACATGGTCACAGCTGTTGCTCAACAACACCCGCATCCACATCCTGCCGACGATGAACCCGGACGGCTTCGACTCGTCAAACACAGACTGCCAGTACAGCGTTGGCAGGTACACACACACACACACACACACACACACACACCTTTTTAGCCTCTTTAAGCTCAAATTTCTGTTTTTTGCAGCCTAATATTGTCTCCAGCTGCCGCAGGACGCCACTTTCATCCATCGAGCTCAACACAATATATTGATTACAGCAGTTTAAAGAAACTTTATGTCTGTGTGTGTGTGTGTGTGTGTGTGTGTGTGTGGGTGTGTGTGTGTGTGTGTTTGTGTCAGACCAAATGTCAAAACAAGAGTTTGAAGACGTGAGACGACACACAATCGTGATTGTTGTGTTTAGACTTAACTCTGCAACGCTCCAACGCCCAAAACAATCTGATTCGCAGGAAAAACAGACACACACACACAAACACACACACACACACACACACAGTTTAAAGTTACGGTTAAAGCCCCTAAGTATCTAATTATAAGTGTTTTGACTTCTTCTAATGTCCCGTGAAAGAGGTGTGTGTCCGTGTTATTGTTGTAATCACTTGTGGAGATGTACATCTGCTCACACACTCTCATTACACGAGAACTCACACAGAACTTCCATACTGTGTGTGTGTGTGTGTGTGTGTGTGTGTGTGTGTGTGCGTGTGTGTGTGTGTGTGTGTGTGTGTGGTCTGTCTGAGGTCACCACTTTCCAAACCATATAAGGAAACGATTCACTGAGATGAGATGAGATCGTTTCAGCAGGTTGAGGCAGAAATAAACTTGTTTTTTTTTCGATTTATCAATTAAAGTTTTTATTGATTGTAGTAAACTGGTGTCAGTCAAAGGAACGATGTCATGTTCCAGCAGATGAAGAGAAAAAAACAGCTTTTAAGTAATAATTGTTGTTAACTGGTGTTTTCAGCTCAGTGTGTCGAGCTTTAAACAGACATTCACGCTGATCAGAGGTGGAAGTTACCTTCACCTGACAACACGTATCAGTAGAATAATGTGAAAAGTCAAAAGTAGAATTAAACTTTCTGAAGTAAAATGTCTCCTGTGACTGATGAGCTGTTATATAATACATGAAATTCCATTTATGAGGATATAAAACAGAGACAAGCAGCAAATTCTCACATTTTAAAAGCTGGAGGACGAAAGTGTTTCTTCGTTTTGTTAGTTTCTGTCTGTTCGGTTGTTTCAGACACTCGTGGTTCACTGATGATGCGTTCAGGTGACTTTTCCTCTCCTGCTTTGTATTTTTGACTAGATTATCTCGACATCATGGGACGGAACACAAAACTTTAATCGCTTTTTTCATTTTCATTTGCCAACACTTTGGTGTATGACCAAACCCTCAGCTGTACTTTGTGCTAAGCTATAATGGCTAAATGTTAGCATGCTAAAATGCTAAAGTAATGTGCAGAACATATTTGTATTTTAGTGTTTTTAGCTTAAAGCAGCAGGAACATCCACCACTGACTAATTCCGAGTGTAAAATGTGAAGCCGTTGCAAAAGTGCTGTAAACCTGCACTCCACTGGTTGCAAAAATAAATCAGATTGTATGTAAGCTTATGAGAAAAAAGGCCCTTCATGTCACTTCATGGATTTATTACCCAAAGAGTTCAAGTTAAAGTTAAAGTTATGGCCCCATTTAGAGTCAAATAGACGATGAAGCAGGTTTTTTTAAGGGGCGTGGCTACCTTGTGATTGACAAGTAGCTTCCAATCAGGATCCAATCAGAACGTCCCGTCTGGCTCCAACCTCTCCTCAAACTATGGGCAATTCTGGAAACAAAAACCCAAGATGGCGACATTCAAAGACACCAAACTGGAGGCTTCAGAACATCTGCCACGTCAGTGTCAACACTAATGTTTGATATCGATCAGGACGTCTCTGATGAGGGTTTGGGTCCAAGAACAAAAGACCGTCCCTGTTGGTACTGAGTCCACAGACGCGCAGTAACCAGTCGTCTTCTGTCTGTTTCAGGTTTAATGAAAACGGCGTCGACCTGAACAGGAACTTCCCCGACGCTTTCGCCGGTCTCAAACGGCAGCAGCAGGTTGACGAGGAGAAGCGGGAGGCAGAGGTTCGTCACCACCTGAGTTCATTCAGCTGAGACTGGGACCAGTACCAGTGATGTCCTCTGTTTGTACTACTACTCCAGAAACACATCAACACAGTGTTTCCCATTAATTACTTAGACTGTGGCGGCCCGCCGTGGTCTAATTTGTCCCGCCACAGTCTCAGAGTGAACCTAAAAAATTCTTACACTTCTCATAATAACATAAAAGATCTGTAACTTGTGTTTCACACTGCAGCTTCAGCAAAGCATCTCTCACTCCCGGTCAGTCGGCTCTGCCCCCCCTTTCTAAAAATAGCAATGCTAGCGTGTCGTGCCCCATGAACCGATCAAAATTAACATGCCCAAAACCGAAACTACGGTAAATCTTAAAAGTGCCTCTTTCGTCATAATTATGCTTTCACATGAAGGTTTGACTCATATACAATCCCAAATAAAGCCTCGGTTGCTTTTTGGCGAGAGTTTCGCTTTAAGACTGCAACTAATGATGAATTGATGATGTACCCTCTGAATCCATTTCATTTTTTATTACAATTTAGCTCACAGTTTAATTGTCGTGTCATGTCATCGTCCGTAACCGCTTATCCCTTTCCATGGGGTCGCGGGGTGTTGCTGCTGGAGCCAATCCCAGCCTCATCTCAGGGCGAGGGCAGGGTACTCCCTGGACAACAGTGGTGGTTCTAGACCAGCTTTAATAGGGGGGCCAGGATGGGGCCGGCTTTTTTGTTAGGGGGCACATACAACCCTGAAAAAAGGATAAATCCCTCATTCAGACAAAGCATTGTTTACAATTTCAGCAATTTTGATTGGGTAGTAAACTGCTGAGACACTTTATTTCTGCCTTTCCCTTCAGAACAAAATAACTGCAAGAAATCTGTCATTGTATTATTGATGCAGACTCCCTGTCAGGGGGGCCACAGGGGGGTCCAGACTCAGAGTTACAGGGGCACTGGCCTCTGTTGGCCCCCCCCTAGAACCGCCCCTGCTGGACAAGTCACCAGCTCATCGCAGGGCCCTCACTGATGAGCAAGGTGGGATTCAGTATCTCGCTTAAGGACACTTCGACATGCAGCCCAGCCCGGAGGCGGGATTTGAACCAGCGACCTTCCGATCACTAGTCGACCTGCTCTACCCGCTGAGCTACAGCCATCCCTACAGTTTAATTATTTATTCAAAAATAAACTAAAAAATAAACTAGTTCAACACAGGTAACCACTTTTGCTCTTTTTCTTTGATGGCTCAGATGTATGCTCTAGTTGATTTTGTGTTTTCACCATTCGTGTCTATACAACCAATGTGTTTGTGATTAAATTGTGTACAAGAGCACACAGTTCTTCATAGCTCTAGCCTCTTAATTTTGCTTTCAAAGTGCATCAGATTGATGCATTTAACTTTAAAATGTTGAAAAAAAATCTTCTGGGGGAGCATGCCCCCGGACCCCCCGAGAGGGTCCGACATCCACCCACCATAGTCTCACAAAATCCTGTGGGAAACACTGCAGCAACAACGTGGATTCATCCGCCGCTGAAAATAGTCCCTAAAAAAATGCACAATTTTTCTCCTGATTGCGTGTTTTATAGAAAACTGCAGCGTTCAGCTGTGTTAGGGATGTTCTGAGCTGTCTTTTAAAGAATATATATATTTAAGATTTACATTGTGAGTCAGAAGTTGACAGCTACAGACTGGAAGTCAGAAAGTACATCATAACTCTGTTGAAATGTGAGGTAAAGCGACTAAAACAGGGTTTAAACTCGACGTTATAACTCCGGAGCCAAAAGAACAAGACACTTGAAACTCTCCGGACTTGTATTGAATCTTGTGTCAAGCAGAAAGGCGACATTATGCCAAAAAAATAACACAAAACAATCTGAAAATCACCCAAAATAACAAAAAACAGGAGTGAAACTTGAAATCATAACTCTGGAGCCGAAACAGCTTCAGACTGTTTATCGCCAGCTTTATTCTGTAAACAGTGATTCAAAGATGATGAGGTCTGCTCTTTGATTGGCAGCTTGCTGTGTGATGTGTTTCAGGTCAGAGCTGTGATTGGCTGGTTGAGGATGGAGAGTTTTGTTCTCTCTGCGAACCTTCACGGAGGAGCCGTGGTGGCCAGTTATCCTTACGACAACAGCAACGGAGGTAAACACCCGCACAGACAAAATCAAGCTCGACGTTAAACAACAATTAGAACGATAACGCCGTGATGAAGATAAAACTAGGTGGTCCACAACAATCCCATAATGATGTGCTGGTTGTTCCTTCGTATGAAAGTGCAGAGCAGAGCGAGAGAAACAGGAAACACACTGAATCCCATGACATTGTTGAGGAGCGTCAGATAAATATACAAGTTGAGCCGAGCGACGTGCCCACACACACTGCGATCGCAACCCAGAGCAGTTTAAAACCCTCCGCAGTGACTTTAAGAACACAACACACAGGCAGAGCACTGTGGATGACTTTAAACCAAAAGAAGCTTCTTTATTTGAGTCTTAAGTGGATTTACATCTCATCCAGATAACTCATTAATCCGGCTGTGTGAGGCTCCGTGCTGCGACCCGGGCTTCACATTTCCAGGTCCTGAGGGACCAAACTCAATTTTCCACTCGCACACATGACAGCAGTGGAGACTTTGATAGAGCGATAAACTTTATTTCTAGAACTCTGAATATACAAGACCATGAAATATCCCGTGGGTGCAAAAGTAAGAGAATCATAGAGATGCAGAACTACATGAAATTCGTTACAAACAGGAATTGAAGAGTAATAAACAAGATCAACGTCAGACATCCAAACGTCTGTACAGACAAACACTGAACACCCCTCACCTGTTTCTCCAGGCAGCGAGCAGGTGGGCGGAGCCAGCGTCAGCCCCGACGACGACGTCTTCATTCACCTGGCGAAGACGTACTCGCACAGCCACGGCAGCATGCACCGCGGAGACGTCTGCGCCGACAGCCGGCCGTTCCTGGACGGCATCACCAACGGATACCAGTGGTACCCTCTGTCAGGTCAGCACGCCGGAGACACGTCGGGTTTTCACCTGGTTTCTTTAAATTTCACTTGAAGCGCTGAATCAGAAAGACGCAGAATGTTCTCTGCAGACACAAACACGGACAGTGACACAGTTTATAACTTCTTTTTCGATGGTTTCTGTGATGGAGGGACGAGAAAAACAGATGGAGAAAAAAACAATGTTCAAGAGGAGAAAACTCTGAGATGTTAGACTTTCCTCTCCCTTGTGTGTGTGTGTGTGTGTGTGTGTGTGTGTGTGTGTGTGTGTGTGTGTGTGTGTGTGTGTGTGTGTGTGGGAGGAGGTCAGCTTACGTTCAGAGGACGTAGAACATTTTATTATAGTTAAATCTGAACAGTACACACCAGAGATGCTCACAGGGTTTCTCACAGCTCCTTGAAAGTCTGACAATAAATAGATGTGGGTCATGGAAAGAGCTCGAGCTGATTTATTCTGAGCAGGAATAGAAACTGAAGTCCTCTTGATATTTTTATGCCTCTGTGGCGGGTCTGCTGCAGCCAGAGGCGATATACGTTTTTTGGGTTATCTGTTCTGTTCTTGTGAACCAAAACTCAGGAACACCGTGGACTTCATTACATCTGGAGCAAATGTCCACAAAGTCAGTGTCGGTTTTGTTCGTCACATCTGCCTGCTGACAATGCGCTCGTCACAAAAACCTGCAGCACGTCGAGGAATCACCGCTAACAAAGTAAAAGCCGCCTGTTCTTTAGTCATTTAAAATACTTTTATTGTGAAGCAGCGTCACA
>NC_044200.1:22768856-22842480 GCF_900880675.1 Sparus aurata | reverse complement strand
GCATCGCGTCCATACACACTGAACTCGCGAGTGAGATCGGCATGGACAGATGAGGGCAGAGACCGGAGCCGCTTCAGTGGCGTCAGGCGAGCTTTTACCGTGGCCCTGAGCATGTCCCTAGCCAGGCACGAGGCCCAAGCTAAACACGTACACTTTGTGCACGCTTCTACCATACCATAGGTGTCTGAACATGAGGGACCTGTAAGTTGGCGGGATCGCACAAGGGCTCATAGGATACACTACTACCAATACCAGCAGCTGATCAAAGGCCTGACTACTGCCATTCATAGAAAACACAGCTTACAGCTCCGATGGACAGCACTCGGGCATTTGCCATTGAAGATAGCTGAAGTCCGGTCAAGTTAACCTGTAACTAACAATGATAACACCAGGTTTGCCTGGCAGACCACTAACAACTGGATTACTTTCACTGAACTTTTGTCCCTAAACAGCTCTATACAACGAGGCCTCCAAAACAACACGTCTCTGCTCAGTTCTGATGGTGTTATAACACTCAATTCACTGCACTTCTACCACGAATAAGAATGCCAATGTTAACACCAGGCTCTGCTCAAAATAGTTTGTACACTCAAAGGACGTAGACAAATTTACAACTGCTCAAGCAAAACCTTACACAGGCTGACAGAATTTAACATGTCTCTGGTCATTCTGCTGGTGTTTGGAGCTCAGTTTGCTGCATCTCTACCATGAATGAGACCACAAGAACCGCTTCTCAACCAAAAACTTCACAACCGCACAGTTGCACACCAGAAACTGAATACGATCCTTATTAGGGGCCTGCTAGGTGAACAGGCCGAGGCTTATGTTAATGTTGAATCTACATAAATGAAGCTGTCCATTTAAAATGTCTAAGTCCCAGCTCAAAACCCACAGGGTTCAAAGGAAGAGGAATTCGTTTAAACATGTTTTGTTTTACTGAGAGGAAATATAAACAAGTCTGGTTACAGAGCCTAAAAGCATTTATTTGATCTAATGCATAAAGTATTTAACATGTACACACTGAGAGCCACAACATTAGAACCAGTGACAGGTGAAATAAATAACATGGATCATTGTGTTCCAATGCCATGTTCGGCTGTGAAACCATGAGTCCTAGCATTAATGTGGATGTCTCTTTCACAGACACCAGTCACCCAAACACAGCTGCAGACCGAGTACACCCCCTCATGGCAGCAACACTCCTTGATGGCAGTGCCCCCCCAGCAGGACAACACACCTGCAACGCTGCAAGAACTGCTCAGGAACGACCCGAGGAACGTGGGAAAGAGCTCAAGGTGTCAACCTGGCCTCCAGATTCCCCAGATCTCAATCCAAGTGAGCTTCCACAGGATGCAGTCAGAGCCAAGAACGATCCACGGGGGCCCCAACATGGATGGGAGTTGGCTCTGGCGCATCCAATAGATGGTCAGCTGGATTGGGATCTGGAGAATGAGGGGGCCAGTTTGACACCTTGGGTTCTTTGCCATGAGGGCGTGTAGTTGGTCTGAACCGGTGTTTGGGTGGTGGTGTTTGTCAAAGAGGATCCACAGAAATGACAGAACTCAAAGTTTCCTAGCAGAACATTTGATTGTAACAAGATGATCAATGCTCACTTCACTTGTCAGTTGTTTTAATATTGTGGCTGAACAGTGGAGACATACATGTTAAATAAAATATGATTATATCATTTACATTATATATAAATGAGATCAAATAAATGCAGGCGTTCTAAACAGACAGACTGTTTATATTTCCTCTCAGTAAACAAAAAACATTTAAAATACTATTAATTTTAAAGAGACGTGTCCTAACAGAGACGCTATAGTGGCTTCTACCAACACAAACTGTCGGCATTCAACGACCTGTGAATGAGACTCAACTACCCTCTAGAATTATTTACTGATTTTAGAGTATTAATGAGCAGCAACTGACACATCTCACACTTTCTGCCTTTAATTTTGGCACCTTCACTGCACTGACCTTGTTGGACCAGGTGTCTCTCCTCTACGGGTCTGATCACCACACGGGTCAGAGCTGTTCCACCTGAAGCTGAAGACAAGTCCCACTGTTCACCTGGAGAGAGGAGGAAGTTCTTTAATATAACATGATGACTACATGCATGTGTGTGTGTTTGCGTATATATATCCTGATTATAGCAATAAAAAGAAGATGCAGGCTAATCAGATTACAGACACATCAGCAAAAAGGGGATTTCTTAAAAGATTATAATTTCATAATAAATAATGATATAACAGTCTGTAACCATGTGCATGACATCACTTTAAGAGTCTTACATCACTCTGCACTATAAAATATACGATAATCTGATTTAATAAATGGGTTTTTCTAAAGGTAAACCAAAAGTTAACCAAATGTATTAAATCCTGAGGACATTAAGTGCTTTACAGACAAGTAATATGACTTTTAAGTCTATCTTTTGACACACAGGGAGTCAGTGCAGTGATGAGACATTGAGACTGAGACAAACACACTAAATCCATTCTATGCAGGCTACAAAGAGGCTGCATATTGTGTGTTAAACTACTTTAGCTGCTCAAAATGACCTTCTAGATGCAGACATAGTAACATACTGAGACATTATTACACACAATACATGGAGCCTGTTAGCTAACTGTGCTGTCCTCAGATATTCAGCTGTAACGATGCTAGTATTAACAAGTTAACATTACACAGCAGGATAATGCCTTCATGCTAACACTCTCCAACAGACACACACGTAAGCTAACATGCAAACCTGTCTGTAAAAACACTACGATTAATTGACTCAGACGTCTTTATAAGCTCGTTATAGTGTCAGTATCCATTAATAAAGGCAGCTGAGCCGCTGCTAACGTGTTTCCCAAACCTGCAGTACATGTGCAAGTCAGCTAGCTAACATAGCATAACACAGCCACTCACTGAAACTGACCAGCTAACGTTAGCTAAACAGCTTTCATGCCCTAAATAATAAATACATTTTTTTTAAAAAACTTCATGCCGACTTTACCGAAACTACCGTCTTGTTTTTAGATAGTGACCAAAGTTTAGTTAACTGTGCATTATTTATGTAATTAACATGGCAGAGATAAAACCGACCAAAATCACAATGGAGTTTGGTGCATGGAACAAAACACAACGTCCATCACGGATTTAATTGGCTGTAATTAAAGGATTATGTTCCAGCTGGATTTACCTCAACAGTTAACAGTTAAATGAGACGTCTTCAGCTTCTGTTCAGAGTTATTTCAGAAACATTTGAGGCAGAAACAAATCTGACCAACATGAGAGGGAGGCTGGCTCCATTTTAACCTGCACATAAGTAACATACCGGGCAGACCGCGCATGAAGGTAGTTAATATGTGGAGCTGCTGATATATGAAGGAACATCACCTGGGCTTATTACCTGAGATCAATAAGTATTAACTATCTGTAGACCTCCCAAACAGACATGAATACACCTGTACTGAGCAGGTAACTGGACACATAAAGCAGATTATACAGAACAGTTTACTCACCGTGTGTGTGTCCTCAGAGAAGAGCAGCTCCAAACAGAGTGACGATCAGTCAGCCATTTTTATACACATCTGACTTTTTGGAGGGAAATGCGCTGATTTCACGCGGGAAACGAGCGAGACCGCCCCTTTTGACGTGCACCACCTGGATTCGTCGGAAAATCTGTGGGCTGGACTTATTTGACGTGGTTTACCTCATTTCAACCAGAGAATTCCCACATCTTGCCAAGTTGTTTAGCTCAGTCGGTAGAGTAGGAGTTCTGTGTTCAAAGAATTTCCTTTTATCCTGAGTTCGAGTCCCTGCCAGAGAAACTCAACTGCATCATATTTACTGTAACTTCTCTTGTCAAAAGTTAAGATAAAGATTAATAGAACAAACACAGATAAACACCTGTTAAAAGGATACACCAAAAGCTACTGTTTTAAAATTGACATTTAATTTATCTGGTCTTCATTCGTCATTAATCCAAAACTAACTGAAATTAATCAAGTTACATTACTTTAATATTGTAATCGGGTGCATTCAGGTAATTTAGACACCTCAGCTCAAGTGTTACTGATTTCTGTTCTGTACTTTTACCATAAAATTAATTAGATTAAATGTGAATGATGACTTCATGGGGATGATGTCACAGAAAGGGGCGGGACACTAGTTCATGTTATGTATTTAAGAATCTATTTCTTACCTTTTTATTATATATTGTTTATTTTGTACTTTTATTAATGTTTATTGATTAGGCTGTTGTAAGATGTCCGCTTAGAAATCAGAGAAAAAAGACAATTCAGAACTCGCCCTGGAATTTGCACATTTTTAGGTTTTCTTCAGTATATAAGTGATCCAGTGATACTTATGTGCAAATAAATGGTTGCAGTACAATCAGGATGTGCTAATGGCTAATTCGGCATACTTTCCATGACACAGAACCGCACGTTTGATCATTTTCTTTATTTTTCATGTAGCCGATCTGGACAGTCATCTGAGAAGTCAAAGGAAAAAAGATGCTTCGCTAATAAACGTCCATGAATCTGCTTAGAAGTCAGAGAAAAAAGACGGTTCAGAGCTCGCCCTTGAATTTTCACATTTTTTTCAATATTTAAAGTCCGTGTAAAGCAGCAATAAATTTGTGTTGTGAGTTTGTCACACCACAGAAACATGTGTCATTGACCACTGAGCCAAATTTGAAAGATTTAAAAAATCGCTAAGTATATAAAATTAGGTCAAAATCATGGAAAAAGAAGCACTGATGTCTGCTTACTGGCACAACTGCGGTCAAGAAGCGCTAATAGCTTATTCGGCATACTTTTAAGGACACAGAACAGCACGTTTGACGTGCTTTTAATTTTTCATGTAGCTGATTTGGACAGACAGTCCAAAAAATCATAGAAAACAGACGCTTCAGAACTTGCCCTGGAATCTGAACATTTTTAGGTTTTCTTCCATATTTAACTAATCTAGTTATAGTTGTCGGTACATTTCTGGGTTCACTGTAAACAGGAAGTACTACTAGACAATTCAGCATACTTTAAATTGCACTTATTAGCCAACATGTCAACAAATACAGTCCATGAAGTAGACTGGATGTTAACTACTCACACAACTAATCATCATTTCAATAAAATTAAAACAAATTGAAATAGTTTAATGTAATAATCACATGATCCACAACAAAAAGAGAATCATTAAATTTTTCTTTGTTTACATGATAATACATGAATATGGCGTCTGTAAGGAGAGCGGGTCAGTTCATCACAGCCTGTAGAGTCTCTTTGGCACTTCAGAGGCTGAGAGGACGTCTGGTGATGTCCGGGCTCGAGCAGCGCAGGTTTCACATTTCATCCAGGGGTTCAGTACGAAGCTTTAAACACATCAAGCTTCACACAGAGTCAAAAGTTCTGTTTCATTTGTGTCTGTTTTCACATGTTCACATGCTGGTTTTAAACAGAGGAGCAGACAGGCGTGCAGCAGCTGAGACTTCACCACAGAAGAAGAAGAGACAGGAAGTAGTCTCCTCCTATGGAAGGAACAAGTGAAGACATTTATTTCTGGTTATCAATTTTCTAGGTCTGATCTGAATGTGTTTCTCTCCTGTGTTTTATAACTTGAGAAGTGCCTTAAATTTCTTCTTCTTTTGTCAGTCTCAGTTTCCTCACTGTTCATTATTGTAATATTCATTTTGACCACAAGAGGCTGAAGGAAACCACCCTGTGCTCGAAATGGACATGTATTCTTCTTATGTAATAGACACTTTGCTGCTACTCCAGTAAATACAAATAGCGAAAAATTCTCCTGGTAATTTTCTTTCATGTGTTTTCACAGAAGGAAAAATAAATGAGGAACTTGATGAGGAAAGATTTTTCCTGCCAAAACTGTTTTTCTACAAGTTCTCAAGTTATGAACTAAAAACAATTTAGATCAGATTTAGGAAATGGATCACCAGAAAGAAAAACATGTTTCACTCGCCCCTTCAGGGCTTCCGTATCCTGCTGCAGTCCATCGTCTGATCTCCGCCTGCCACAACAGAAGCTCAGCTCAGTCGGAGCCCTCCTGGTTCTCCAAGATCGGATCTGTGGACAGAGAAACACTTAAAATGTGTCAGAGGTTCTTCAGATGATTTCTGATAGGAAACACATAATATCTGCCTCATCAAACGCTTTCATCTGTCCGTCTTTCTTAATGACTTCAAAACAAATGTTGGTACTGTTGTCATTAATAGTTTTACTGTTATATTGTGATGTCATTTCTACATGAGTTGGCTCCAGGAAGAACAGCTTCTAACTTGGTAGTGGCTGATGGGGATCAACATAAAATAACAAATACAATAATCAGCGGGGTCGGGTGTTGAACCCAAATTCAGGTGAAGTTTTGCAGTCCAACCTTTCCGGAGCTTCACAGCGGAAAAGAAGTGTTGCACCATTCTCCTGAACAACTGAGGGAGCCGGGGACTTGTTTAAAAATATAAAAATACCTTAATTACACTGTTTTCAAGGCTAAATCTTCACTGTAGCTGCTAAGCTAAACGCTCACACCCTGTTTGAAGTGGATGCATGAGCTCGACATCCCATTGAGGGTGTAATCAAATCAGTTTGAAATGAATTCTTCTGTTTGTTACGTTTTAAAACAAGTCCCGAGCTCCTTCAGCCGTTCAGCTGCAACACTGTTTAACTGTGAAGCTCCAGAAATGTTTGTTTACTTTGTGTAAACGTCTATAAAAAGTGTGTGTGTTACCTGTTAGTGTGCTGCTGATGTTGGGAGGAGACACGATCAGTACGGCGCTTTCAGATGTTATCCCAGAATGCACCACTGAACCTTGTACAGACGGGGAACTCAGCTCCTGAAACGCACAGCAACAGTCTTTGATTATGTTCAGCATTCGATGTCATGAGTGACTCTGCCTTTTGAAATAAAGTAAATTAATAAGGATGCACTGACTCTCTTATTGTCAGTGTTGCTCTGCGCTCACTGTCCACATTATAGACAGCAGCTCTGTGGTTAAGTTTATATTTAACGTGTTTCTATTATTTTGTCCACCCCTGTTTGCATCCATATATTAAGAATTATTACCTTTCACATCAAAACAGGAGAGAAAAGGTTCAATAACTGAACAATAAACAAGATAAAAGAATCTAAATCTGTTATTTTAAACTCTCTATAGTGAGGCTTTTCAAAGTAAAAGCATCTATATGATGCAGGAAGTACCTTGTCAGTGAAGTCATCCGTCAGTGGCTCCTGCGTTTCCGTGACGACGCCCTCTGAACCCTCCAGGAGACTCGTGGCCTCCAGGTGGTCCTCGTGACTCTGCCCCTCCGTCTCCACGACCAGCTGTGATTGGCCGAGGGGGTCTGAGGAGGCGGGGTCTGCGGTGACTGTTTGGATGATGACGCCGTCGCTGGAGCAGAGGCCGTCCGTCTGAAAACACACACACACACACACACACACACACAAACACACACACGGTGAGCAGTGGAAAACAAACAAACAAACATCAGACACACTGTGCAGACACGGACCGACAGGCTGTGGAGGATGATGTGTTCATGTGATGAGGGAGACGAGCCCGTTGTCAAGGTAACCGTGCTGTTGTTGCCTAAGCTGAGCGGAAGGCCCTGACTGGTGGAGAGGCTGAGCGGCAGGCCCTGATTGGACGTCGTCTGGAGGTAGTAGGTCCCCGGGGTGCCGGTGGGCTGCAGGTGGAAGGACTGGAGGAGAAAGACAAGACGAGGAAACATTATTCAGTATAGAATATTTACATCATAGTGTGCTCTGAGATTAATGCTCCCCAGAGTTTGGTACTCACAACAACACTGAGGAATAAAGAGTTTTCTCACACATACGTTTACATACCAGACTATCAACATAAACATGAACATTTTTAACTATTCCATTAGTTTCATCAGTGCAGTTTGAGGTTCAGGGACTCCATGACACCAGGTGCTGTCAGGTGTGAGCTGATAAACACCTGATGAATGTGAGGTGAAGTTTAACTCATTAATTTAGAATACGGACGCACATAAAACACAGAGATTAATAAAAAGTCTCATTATTTATGGATTATCAGAGTGAAAATCACAAAAACTAAAACATAAAGGAAGATCTGTTTCAACTGTGACTCTCTTTCCAGTCTCTCTTTTATAATTTAGTTTTCCTTTTCTTGGTTTGGTGCGAGTGTGACTGAAATAAACTGATCTGCTTCGTAAATCTAAAGAAAAAAATTTGATAGAAAGAGTCGAATTTAAGAAACTCAGATTAGCCCTAAAAAACGGTTACACAGAAGCTAAAGTTTCTTGTTATTTTGACGGATAGGGTCGTTAAAATTCTGTCAGAATATATTATTAACCCTCATTTTAATAATAAAAAAAAAGTTTTCTATGATTGAGACACAGCTTATTTATAGCATTTCATAAAAACTAACAATAAACATTTGAGATACAGACAAATCTTGTGGATTTGAGCACAACGTGAACCTGTGTGGTCACTTTTCATGTCAACACAAAACGACGCAGATGAACGATTATTTCCATCTTAAAGAGACGATGGAGGGGAAATAAACCCACAGCTATTAGAGCAAAACATTTACAAGAGATTACACTGAACTCATTTCACACACTGTAGCCTCAAATGACAATTCGAACAAAACAAATTCAAAACAAAACAAACTTCAGTCAATGTTTTAAATATTCCGTTAACACGTCCTCTGAATCAACATGATGTGATGACGCTGTGAAACAAAGGAACAACATGAAACAGTGAGTCGTTCTCACCGGCAGGATCTCGAAGGTCTGCAGGGCTCCTGTGTTCAGAGTGATCGTCTCACTGTCGCTGGCTGCTGCTGAAGAATCGGACGCTGGAGGACGAACACACACAGTCGACTGTCAGGAAGCAAACTCACTTTCACAGAGAAGAAAAACCATCACACACACACACAGTGACAGTGAGTCTCACCCAGGTGTGTGATCTGCAGCGGGATCTGGACGGGAATCTGCAGCGCCGCCACGGAGCTGGGGGCGGGGCTGCCGCCGCTCTCCTCCAGTCGGGTGAGTCGGATCTGTAGCGAGGAGGAGGAGGGGCTTCCTGGTCCAGATGAAGTCTGCGAGGACGCCATCAGCTCCTGGAGACCCTTCAGGAGGACTGACCACACACACAGGGTCACTTTTATGCATAAAGCTGCTTCACGAAAATAACTTTATTTCTTAGACAAAATGAACATCGTGTGTGTCCGTGTGTGTGTGTGTGTGTGTTTACCACTGAAGGGGATGTCCTTGTGATTGGCTACTTGTCTCTTGATGCTCCACCACTTCGATCGCAGCCACTGAGGCGACCGGACGCTGCTCCACCCTCCTGCCAGATCCTCCCACCTGATCTCATTCTCGTCCTCCACCTCCAGCTCCGATATCCTGAAACACACCGACACAGATTCACATCGTTTGTAAAGTTGATTTATTTATAGTAGCACACACACACACACACACACACACACACACCTGCGTATGAGGTTGAGGTCGTCCTCCTTCATCCACTCTGTTCCTCCGCTGTGTTTCCAGTTCAGGTAGTTCAGCCACTTCGACCGACACTGTTTCTCTGAGCGCGTGCGAACCTGATCGGCGACCGTCGCCCAGGAAACGCCTCCCGTGACCGCCGACCCCGGCGACACGCCCGCCATCTCATACACGACCTCAGCGAGACGCCTCTCCTCCTCCTCGCTCCATTTACCTGTTGAAGAACAAAGAAACAGACAAATAAAGTGATTGGAAAAACTCAAGTGTCTCCCACCAACTTCTCACAATCTGTAAACATGTTTAAAAGGAGAAAATGACTGAATATTTGGGTGAATTGTTCCTTTAAGACATCAGGCTTTAGTTGCCTTTAACGTTCTCTGTGATTGTTGATTTAAATACAGGATGAAAGCGAACAAATGCAAAATTTCAGACTCAGTTTGATTGTCCTCACCTGTGTTGCAGGTGTCCTTCATCAGTCGGCAGCGGTCTTTAACAGAAGAGGCGCTCCGACCCAGAGCGGCGCCGATGGTCGCCCAGTCGTTGCCGTGCTTCTCCCTCAGCCTGAATACAAACACAACATATACACAACATCTTAATGTACATTTTAAAAACGCTTTATCGTTAAAAGTTGTTGCAAGTTTGACTCACGCTTTCAGCTTCTCTATCTCATCAGGAGTATACCTTCAGGAGGGAAACACAAGATAAATCACTACAAACTGAGAAACGAACAAAGTTGTGTTTGTGTTCTCTGTCGTCTTGTCTTCACACACTCACTTGCCGACGTGGTTTCTGTTGTCGTACATTCGTAGAACTCGTCTGTAGACGGCGAACAGCGGCCGGTTTAAACCCTGAGCCACCGAGCGGTAGAAATCCTTCCGCTCCTCTTTGGACATCTCAAAAATGATCTCAGCCGGTTCTTCGATGCCTCGGCCCTGAAACACACACACACACACACACACACACACACACACACAGAGTCAGTCATACGAAATATGTCTGAAACGTACCGCAGTCGTCTTCAGGTGCAATAAACAGAAATAAAGATGGCTGACGCGACAGAACGTACCTTCACGTATTGATCGATGTTGCTCATCAGAAGGTCGATCTCCTCTTTCGACCACATGCCCTGCTTCCACTTATGACCTGAGCAGGAAGAAGTGTTGATCACTAAACTTCACATTCTCATTATTTCTTGTTTACTTCTAATTAATAATTATCTGAACACAGTAAAAAGTTTCATTCTAACGTCTTTTTAGGGGAATTTTAAATAAAGTACTTCAGGTTCAGCTCTGGGTTGTGTGTCTGTCTCTATGTTGATGTCAGCTGTGTTTACCTTTGTTAGCCAGTGTGTCTTTGTCCTCTTTGGTTGTGAACCAGGCCTGACTGACCGCCGACACCTCCGTCTTCTGACTGGGTGAAGGAGCGTCTTCATCATCCTGCAGAATCTACACAAACAAACACACACAAATCTGTGAAATCCCAGCTGAAATATCAGGACTATATCACGGTCTTCAGCTTAATTTATCACATTTTTGAATGAGGTTTGGTGTGTCTCATTGCATCACACATTGATCTTATTCAAAAACACGTCTATAAAGCAGCTCCTAACTGACTCATTTAGGAGAAACCACTAAAATTGAGGGGCGAAGAAGCAATTAGGAGGGAGAAGCAGAAGAAAAGGACCTGAATCTGAGCGACTCCCTCCTCTGACAGATCAGCGTCTGCCGTGGCCGTCATCGTCACCTCGAAGCCTTCATCGTTCTCCGACACTGACGAGAAAAAAAGAATCAAGAAACTGACTAAAAGTGGCTTAAAAAAAACACAAAGTTTAGGATGTCGGAGTTAAACATCATGTCAGAGATACAAATACAAAATGTGTCTCACTCGGTAAGGTGACCACAGAGAACTGAGGCGTGTCCGTGTCGTCCTGTTCGTCTGTAGAGAGACGCAGCTTCTTCTGAAGGGGCTCCGAGTCCTCATCTACACACACACACACACACACACACACACACACACACACACACATTTTAACATGTTAAAACCATTTAAAGTATAAATTTAAGTGGATAAATGTGATTAAAATCTGAAAAAGTGCAGTAGAAATACTGAGTAATTTCTCATCTTAATTTGCCTAAAAGTTGAATGAAGTCTGGTGTTTTGGGACGAACATGAACTCAAACTACAACTATTATTAAACTTTAATAATAGTGTGTGTGTGTGTGTGTATGTGTGTGTGTGTGTGTGTGTTGACCCACCATTAGGAGGGCAGTGCAGGATGATGCTTCCGTCGCTGTCCTGTGTGAGTGTGACTGACTTGACGGTTTCTAACACTGCAGCCTCCTCCTCTGCAGCTGAGCTCATCCTGCTCCTGCTGATCAATAAAACACAGTGAGTGATATTAAATGTCCACAGTTTTATGTCATAAAAGACTGACGCACATAAAGATATTCTAATAAACATCTAAATGTATGGAATGGGCTCTGGTTGCTTCCTATTAGCTGTTAAATCAAGCTATAATAACGATTAGGATGAGGATGGAGTCCACACCAGATCTCCTTACGAAATACACCGATTTAAAGATAAATTGCATACAGGCAAAGACGTTCAACTCCCACATCTGCACTTATGACATCATATTTATCTTTAGATAGGAACGCTAAACTCGGCTGAGAAGTTAAATATCTAGAACAAAGCAATTTCAGTTAAACGCTGAAACTGTATACAGAGCTTAAAGTGCTCGCTACCGCCCTCCATTGCTTCCCAGAGCAACGTAGCCCCAGCTGCTAGTTTGATTTGCCAAAATTTTTCCTAATATGTTGTGCTTGTTGGACAGTATGAAAGCCAAATTAAAGGTTTGATCACTTTTAAAAGGTTTTACATCAAGTTAAGATCAGCAATGTGTTTGCTGCTGGCATTCAGCAAGAGTACGTAGAATTGGTCTATTTTTAAATGGAGTTTGGCGTGAGGTCCCGTCCATCGCTATTTGGAACAGTGCCGAAAACACTGGCATGGATGCGTCACTTTGTGATGCAAACAACCAAAACCTTCAGAAAACTCAAAGTATTCTGGTTTAAACACACACACGCAGTAATGTGGCTGTTTGTGGGATGTTTTACAGGGAGGCAGACAGTCTCCCGCTCCCGGTGGAAGCTCTCATGCTAACCATTTGCATCCAGCTAAATGAAAGACGAAAATCCTCCGGCGCCATGTTAGTCGACAAGGTGAAGCTTATGGCGTCTGTGCTGTTTGACGGTGTTCTGGCGCTTTATTCTCGATTTTTTCCCACTTTGAGGTTTCTCCGCGTCCCCCCAGGCTCCGACTACAAAACAGAAAGTGAATTTTACTTTTGATTTGGCTACTTACTTCCTGTTTTTGGTCCGGGGACTTGCGAGTTACCAGGATGAAGGTAAGTGCCAGGATGGAGGCTCGGCAGACACAGGGCCGGCGGGTTGCCAGATAAGGAGATTACCCGTAAAATGGAAGCTTGTATCAAAAAGAAAATTTATTATATTTACCTTTTTATTTAGTTAGTTGTTTCAGTTCACATTATATATTAACCAGCAACAGTTTTTTGCTAATCAAATAAACATTTTATTCCTTTTTTCTTGCATTTATCAATAAACATTAATTGCACTTTTTAATTCTTTTCTGTTTTATACAATTTGAAATTGAATAACTGTTGGTTTCTACAAAACAAGATAGTTTAAGACTTCACATTCACACATTAGAACAGGAAAAACAACACGTATCTAACTTGTACTCAAGTTACTGTATTATATTTATATTTTAAATCACATAAAACTCAGTCTATGTATAATAAAAACCCATTTCTGATTGCATTTTAATTATTGCTCGATTCAACTTGAAAACGGGATTGTACAGACACAGTCTTTATTTATTTTATTTATTATATGAAGTCTTTATTCATATAGTACAATTTAATAGAAATCAATTGAAAATACAAGTGTTTTACTGATCATGAAGGTTATTGTCATTAGAATGTGGTTGAAAGCTCTGTAAAAAATCTTGTTAGTGCACCTTGAGTAGCAACTTTATGGTTAAAATGTTAAATTATTTGCCTTGACTACAAAACAATTCACTTTACTTATAAGAATCAAACCTGGCAACCAGCCCTCTCCGCTCTAAAACCTGTCCGGGTAACAAAGTGACTTATTTATATTTTTCATAGACTAAAATAACGTTACGGAGATATTTACAATCGACGTTGCCACTAAATAAACTTGAATATATGAAATCTAATTTATTCTACTACATTCTGTCGACAGCCGATGAGTGATTTGTTGGGACAGAAATGGTTCCGCTGTTGTTTCGATCGGACGACAGTCGGCGACGAACATAACGTTCAAACTGCAAAAATCCAAATCACACTTTTTGACAGTTACTGCTGTAATTCAGCCAAGACATGGGCGAGCAACCAGTGAGAGTGTAAGTTTAACTTTATAAATACTTACACTTTATATTTAATGGTGTTCCGTGTGGTTAAATGCGGCGGTTTAATCTGTGACGGTTATTATTTTATGTTTATCTGAACCATGATGTTGACAGAAGGTCTGTACGATCCAGTAAAACACGTTAATAAAAGGTTCTGTTGATAAGCTGGACAAAGGAGGGTCTGTTAGAGTTTAAAAGTAACGTAACGTCTAGTTGTTTTATTCGTTGCGAGGGTTCGAATATATTCCTGCGCCGAACCCCATTCAAAATGTTGACGATTTAAGGGATTTTACTCATCGGAACATTTATACACAACATAAAACCTGATGGCGAAGCATTTCGAATATCAGTAGTGAGGACTGAGAAATTCGGCGTACATATACTTCACCAGAATACATATACTGTAGGAAAATATGAGCCTGCCTCATGCACACTTTTATGGAATATGATAGTTACAGAAAGACACGTTACATTTATTAAAATATTACTGAACTTGTGGTTATGTGTTGTTTGCCGAATTGAAAAGCTGTCTTTAAAATCCATGTGTGCATGTTTACAACCGAACAAGACGCCATTTAAATCTGATCAAGCCTGTAAAGAAAACTTAGCAGTCAAGAGTTTTGGGATGGGAGTTGATCAAACTACAATATTTGATGCTCTTTTCAAACTGTCAGCCTCCAGAAACGATCCATGAGTCTTAAATGCATCTTTAAATGGGTGTTTATGTTTATTTTATTGAGACAGATTGAATTAATAAAGTGTATTCTTGCAGCTTGGTGTGTGGGGACGTTGAAGGCAGGCTGACTGCTCTGTTCAATCGAGTCCAGACCATCCAGAAGAAGACCGGACAGTTCGATGTGAGTCAGCCGATCTGGTTCTGAACTGTCTCTGTTGGCACAAGTATGATAGAAACCACACTATGTTCATGTTGTGTGCTTTTTATTCTCTCACAGTTGTTGCTGTGTGTTGGAGAGTTCTTTGGGACGACACCAGAGGCCGAAGCGGAGTGGCAGCAGTACAAAACCGGAGCCAAGAAAGGTAGTTATCCTTTAATAATTATATGTGGGTGATTATAAAACATTACTGTGGCTTTAGACTTGTGACGGCAGTTTTCCATGACCGTTGCTGCGTTACCTCCCCTTATTTTAAGCCATTTTTTCTTTTAACTTAAACAGAAAAATCTCATGGAAACATCAAAACGTACGCAGCAGTTTCCTCTTTTGACTCTAGTCTCTTTTGTGCCTCCTCAGCTCCCATCAGCACCTACATACTCGGAGCAGCGGGTCAGGAGACGGTGAAGAATTTCCCCAGCGCTGACGGATGTGAGCTGGCTGACAACATCACATATCTCGGTACGACCGGTCACCTTAAAGAGATTAAGATCGTTGCTTCTTCTCCCTGAATAAAGACAGAAGAGAGAAAAAAAACAGATCATGAAAAGAAGTATGATGCTCATTTGATAACTGTGTGTTTCAGGTCGGCGTGGTGTGTTCACGGGCGTGTCAGGATTACAGATCGCCTACGTCAGCGGTCGGGAGGCCCTGCAGGAACCGGCCCCGGCTCACTGCTTCACATCCAAAGATCTGTCGGCCCTCGTGGCTCCGCTGACCAGCAGCTCCAAGTTCAGAGGAGTCGACATCCTGCTGACGTCACAGTGGCCCCGAGGAGTGTGGCACTACGGAAACAACCCGGTAACCAGAAGTCCAGAATATATAAACGTTACTGTTTCATTTCAGGAGGATTGTTTTGATATCAAAAGTTTCTGCGTCTCTGTTTCAGGAAGTGAACACTAAGTTCTGCGGCAGCGGCTCCGTCGCCAGCCTCGCCGACAAGCTCAAACCACGATACCACTTCGCTGCACTAGAGGGCGCTCACTATGAAAGACTCCCGTACAGGTACGCTGAACACCTGTGGAGCGACACATCCGCTGCTTTGTTTACCAAATGACCAGTTTCGTGATCTAACGGAGAGTTTTCATCCTCAGGAATCACATCGTTCTCCAGGAAAACGCTCAGCACGTCAGCCGCTTCATCGCCCTGGCAACCGTCAACAACCCCGGCAAGAAGAAGGTGTGTGTGTGTGTGTGTGTGTGTGTGTGTCTTCTCAGAGTCGTAACTCTGTTGAATATGAACACACGTACACGATACATATGTTTTTAGATTTGATATGATTTGTGCTTCCTCGCGATATCTTTATCTCAGATGTTTATTTCAGATAAACGTCCATAAATCTACTTTGAAAATATAGAAAAAAGACAATTCAGAACTTGCCCTAGAATCTTCATGTTTTTAACTTTTCTTCAGTGTCAAAGAAATCCAGTAATGTTTGTTTGAAAATCATAGCGAACATTGTAAACAGGAAGTGCTTACAGCTAATCTGGCATATTTGTAACGGCAGCAATGTGGAACATTTTCAAAAATAGGCTAAAAGTTTTAAAAGTTCCTGTAGATTTTCCTCGATTTTGTCTCAGAGGTGACAAACATGCTGAGCCCTCCAAATGTTTCTGTCTGTTCGCTGCAGTATCTGTACGCCTTCAACATAATCCCCATGAAGACCATGGACGCCTCAGAGCTGGTGAAGCAGCCGCAGGACGTGACAGAAAACCCGTACAGAAGCTCCGCGAAAGACAAGACGGACAAACAAAGGACGGGCTTCACAACAGAGGAGGTAAAAATGGCGCCGTACAATTTTAGACATTAGACGTTTGGTTAAGGATATTCTTAAAGTCTAAATTTAACTTTTTTTGTCCCAAAGAAGTCGCTCAAATTAAGAAATTAATTTTCGTCTCTCCGTCCTCTTTGCCGTCTGTTTAGGAGCCGGCCAGTCAGTTCTTCTTTGACCTGAGCAACAAGCGAGGCGGCGGCGGCGGTCCTCGGGGCGGCGGCAGGAAGAGATACTCGGACGGAGAAGGACGAGGACGAGACCAGCAGCACAGAGACGGGCCTTTTCAGGGACAACCCAAACTGCCCCGCAAGCACCGTGAGTCCAACCAGGAAAAACAGGACCAGCATCTGTTTTTACTGGACCAGAAGTTGTTGTCCAAAGATCCATTTGGTGGATCTCTTGAGTTCTGCTACAGTAAACTAACAGAATGTATTGTTGTCCTGTCACTGTGTGCAGCTCAGCCCACCGGTCCCTGCTGGTTCTGTCTGGCCAGTCCTCAGGTGGAGAAACACCTGGTCATCAGTATCGGATCACACGTGAGTTAATAACCACAGATCTTCAACCCAAAGCAACAACAGATGATGTCGTATCAACACCAGCACAAGGTAGTACAGAACAGAAACCTAGTGAACAGGACCGGTTCTGATTGCAGTGTTACCTGGCCATGGCTAAAGGCGGTCTGACTCCTGACCACATGCTGATCCTGCCCATCGGTCACTACCAGTCGGTGGTGGAGCTGAGCTCAGAGGTGGTGGTGGAGATGGAGAAGTACAAGTCGGCCCTGAAGAGCTTCTACAAGAGCAAAGGAGAGCGCTGTGTTCTGTTCGAGAGGAACTACAGGAGCCAACACCTGCAGCTCCAGGTGAGACACACAGGCTGCCTCCATCCTGAGAACAGGTGAGACCAGCAGGTAACTGTTGCAGCTGTTTTTCTTTTTATCCTGTTGTTCAGGTGGTGCCGGTGCCTCTGGACCGCTGCGCCACAGAAGACATCAAGGAGGCATTCATGGTCCAGGCGCAGGAACAACAGATGGAGCTGATGGAGATCCCTGAACACACCGACCTCAAACAGGTACGTGTGCAGAGATGCAGCACACACACCTGGAACTGAAAACTAAACACACACGCTCATGAATATGTTCAGTTCAAGAATACATTATAAATGGATGTACATTTGTGCGTTCAGATTGCTCCTCCTGGGACACCGTACTTCTACGTGGAGTTGGACTCCGGAGAGAAACTCTACCATCGCATCCAGAAACATTTTCCTCTGCAGTTTGGAAGGTGAGCAGCACAAAACTGTTTGTGTGTAACCTTCAGTTCACGTTCACAAGGGAAGAAATATAAACTCACATGTAAAGAGTCGAGAAAATACCAGAAACAATCTGAAGGCACAGGCCGTTATTTTTGCCTTCTGAGTCGATACTTTAACATAAAAAGATTTCTGATCTAATTTAAGACGGTGAAGGGTGACGAGAGGAAATGAATATAGTTTAAAATGTATTAAGTAATTATGTCTGAGGATCTATTCAGATAGAATTGGCATCACAAGGGGAGAATAAAAAAAATCAAATTATCGTTGTGCTCGTCTGCGGTAAATTAACTCGTCATTCCAGACTTCAGTTTAATCATCAGGAAATTACAGGATGTGGTTTGTAACAGACAATCAGCCGGACGAAGACGAAGAAGAGGCAGAAGAAGAAGAAGAAGAAACAGAAGAGGCAGAAGAAGAAGAAGCTTTCTCCTTATAACTTACACATGCTGACATCATGTACAGCTTCTGAGGATCTTGATGATTATTCGGAGTAAATGTCCAAAATTTCGCTTAGAAATCAGAGAAATTGATGCTTCAGAAGCTGCTTTAGAATTTTCACATTTTTAGGTTTCCTTCAGTATCGGATGAATCCAGTGATCGTTGTCTGAACATCCATGAGTTCACTGCAAACAGGAAGTGCTAACAGCTAATTCGGCAAACTTTTAATGAACAATTATCAGCTACAAACACCAATTACTGACATTATAACGCCACATTTTAATGAGCTTTCACAGGGTCGTGCTCTCCTGATGGATTTGTTTTTTCCTGCCGTCATATTGGTTCCAAACACGAAGAAAATGGACTATAAATTAGATAAAAACACACAAATACTGCAGAATACATGTGTTGATGTGTGTGTGTGTGTGTGTGTGTGTGTGTGTGTGTGTGTGTGTGTGTGCAGGGAGGTTCTGGCCAGCGAGGCGGTGCTGAACATACCGACTCGAGCCGACTGGAAGGAGTGTAAACAGAGCAGAGAAGAGGAGGAGGAGAGCTGCAAACAGCTGAGAGACGACTTCCAGCCGTACGACTTCGCCTTGGACGACTAACACACACATACACACACAGATACACACACACACAGATACACACACAACACACACAGATACACAACTGTCAGGACATTTGTTGGTGTTGCCGCTTTTGTTTTTGTACAGAATTTTCTACCTTTTACTATAAAAGTGATGAAGAAGTTGAGAAGATTAACACCACTCTGTTTGTGTGGCGGATGTGTAGCAACAATCAGCTGTCAGTTAGCTTAGCTTAGCTTAGCTTAGCTTAGCTTAGCTTAGCTTAGCTTAGCTTTGGCTCCAAGGCAACAAAATCCACCGTCTCACAAATGAACACGTTATATCTTGTTTATTCTCAGAGCACCTTTGCACAGAGCCAGGCTAACTGTTTCCCCCTGTTTACATTCTTTATGCTAAGCTAAGCTAACCAGCCTCCGGCTCCAGCTACATACTCACTGCACAGACACACACATGGCATCAAACTTTTCAAACTCTGTCAATAACGCAAATAAACTTATTTCACAAATAAACCCAAATGTTTTATACTGGTGTTCTTTTTTTCCATCTTTGGGAGTTTCTGCTGGCGAAAGAAGGAAACTGAGATGTTAGCAGCAAATAAAAGTTTTTTTAAGTCCTTATCAGACTTTTTCTGACGTTTTTTTTCCAAAACATGATTTTGCCAGAATGGTCTCTTTGTTAAGGTGAAGTTGAAATTCACAAAATGTTTAGAAATTGCATTTCCACAACACCGACGCAGTGTTCCTGGATGAAGAGGTGAAAAACTAACTCCTGAGTTGTGTTTAAAATGTCCACACAGACGGTTGTCTGTTGGTTTGTGGTGATGTTCATGTTCACGTCTCTTCTGATATATAAAAACTAAAAGCAGCTCTGTGACCTTTTCTATCATTTCTATGGAGGCTCTTTTGTTTTCAGCTCAACAATGTCGGGGAAATAGATTTTAAATGTATTCTTTTTTTTGTATTTTGTAAATGATCTACAATTAAATTGTCATTTTTCTTCTCTGGTCTCATGTTGTTCATTGTGAAATCAAGTTGTCGTATTAACACCAGCACAAGGTAGTACAGAACAGAAACACAGTGAACAGGACCGGTTCTGATTGCAGTGTTACCTGGCCATGGCTAAAGGCGGTCTGACTCCTGACCACATGCTGCTTTAGAATTTTCACATTTTTAGGTTTCCTTCAGTATCGGATGAATCCAGTGATCGTTGTCTGAACATCCATGAGTTCACTGCAAACAGGAAGTGCTAACAGCTAATTCGGCAAACTTTTAATGAACAATTATCAGCTACAAACACCAATTACTGACATTATAACGCCACATTTTAATGAGCTTTCACAGGGTCGTGCTCTCCTGATGGATTTATTTTTTCCTGCCGTCATATTGGTTCCAAACACGAAGAAAATGGACTATGAATTAGATAAAAACACACAAATACTGCAGTATACATGTGTTGATGTGTGTGTGTGTGTGTGTGTATTTGTGTGTGTGTGTGTGTGTGTGTGCAGGGAGGTTCTGGCCAGCGAGGCGGTGCTGAACATACCGACTCGAGCCGACTGGAAGGAGTGTAAACAGAGCAGAGAAGAGGAGGAGGAGAGCTGCAAACAGCTGAGAGACGACTTCCAGCCGTACGACTTCGCCTTGGACGACTAACACACACACACACACACACACACACACACACAGATACACACACACACAGATACACACACACACAGATACACACACACACAGATACACACACACACAGATACACAACTGTCAGGACATTTGTTGGTGTTGCCGCTTTTGTTTTTGTACAGAATTTTCTACCTTTTACTATAAAAGTGATGAAGAAGTTGAGAAGATTAACACCACTCTGTTTGTGTGGCGGATATGTAGCAACAATCAGCTGTCAGTTAGCTTAGCTTAGCTTAGCTTAGCTTAGCTTAGCTTTGGCTCCAAGGCAACAAAATCCACCGTCTCACAAATGAACACGTTATATCTTGTTTATTCTCAGAGCACCTTTGCACAGAGCCAGGCTAACTGTTTCCCCCTGTTTACAGTCTTTATGCTAAGCTAAGCTAACCAGCCTCTGGCTCCAGCTACATACTCACTGCACAGACACACACGTGGCATCAATCTTTTCAAACTCTGTCAATAACGCAAATAAACTTATTTCACAAATAAACCCAAATGTTTTATACTGGTGTTCTTTTTTTCCATCTTTGGGAGTTTCTGCTGGTGAAAGAAGGAAACTGAGATGTTTGCAGCAAATAAAAGTTTTTTTAAGTCCTTATCAGACTTTTTCTGACGTTTTTTTTCCAAAACATGATTTTGCCAGAATGGTCTCTTTGTTAAGGTGAAGTTGAAATTCACAAAATGTTTAGAAATTGCATTTCCACAACACCGACGCAGTGTTCCTGGATGAAGAGGTGAAAAACTAACTCCTGAGTTGTGTTTAAAATGTCCACACAGACGGTTGTCTGTTGGTTTGTGGTGATGTTCATGTTCACGTCTCTTCTGATATATAAACACTAAAAGCAGCTCTGTGACCTTTTCTATCATTTCTATGGAGGCTCTTTTGTTTTCAGCTCAACAATGTGGGGAAATAGTTTTTAAATGTGTTCTTTTTTTTGTATTTTGTAAATGATCTACAATTAAATTGTCATTTTTGTTCTCTGGTCTGTTGTTCATTGTGAAATCAAGTTGTCGTATTAACACCAGCACAAGGTAGTACAGAACAGAAACACAGTGAACAGGACCGGTTCTGATTGCAGTGTTACCTGGCCATGGCTAAAGGCGGTCTGACTCCTGACCACATGCCGCTTTAGAATTGTCACATTTTTAGGTTTCCTTTAGTATCGGATGAATCCAGTGATCGTTGTCTGAACATCCATGAGTTCACTGCAAACAGGAAGTGCTAACAGCTAATTCGGCAAACTTTTAATGAACAATTATCAGCTACAAACACCAATTACTGACATTATAACGCCACATTTTAATGAGCTTTCACAGGGTCGTGCTCTCCTGATGGATTTATTTTTTCCTGCCGTCATATTGGTTCCAAACACGAAGAAAATGGACTATAAATTAGATAAAAACACACAAATACTGCAGATTTACGTGTGTGTGTGTGTGTGTGTGTGTGTGTGTGTGTGTGCAGGGAGGTTCTGGCCAGCGAGGCGGTGCTGAACATACCGACTCGAGCCGACTGGAAGGAGTGTAAACAGAGCAGAGAAGAGGAGGAGGAGAGCTGCAAACAGCTGAGAGACGACTTCCAGCCGTACGACTTCGCCTTGGACGACTAACACACACTCACACACACACACACACTCACACACACACACACACACACAAACACACACACACACACACACACACACTCACACACACACACACACACACACTCACACACACACACACACACACACACACACACACACACACAGATACACACACACACAGATACACAACTGTCAGGACATTTGTTGGTGTTGCCGCTTTTGTTTTTGTACAGAATTTTCTACCGTTTACTATAAAAGTGATGAAGAAGTTGAGAAGATTAACACCACTCTGTTTGTGTGGCGGATGTGTAGCAACAATCAGCTGTCAGTTAGCTTAGCTTAGCTTAGCTTAGCTTAGCTTTGGCTCCAAGGCAACAAAATCCACCGTCTCACAAATGAACACGTTATATCTTGTTTATTCTCAGAGCACCTTTGCACAGAGCCAGGCTAACTGTTTCCCCCTGTTTACAGTCTTTATGCTAAGCTAAGCTAACCAGCCTCTGGCTCCAGCTACATACTTACTGCACAGACACACACGTGGCATCAATCTTTTCAAACTCTGTCAAGAACGCAAATAAACTTATTTCACAAATAAACCCAAATGTTTTATACTGGTGTGTTTTTTTCATCTTTGGGAGTTTCTGCTGGTGAAAGAAGGAAACTGAGATGTTTGCAGCAAATAAAAGTTTTTTTAAGTCTTTAACAGACTTTTTCTGACATTTTTCTTCCAAAACATGATTTTCCCAGAATGGTCTCTTTGTTAAGGTGAAGTTGAAATTCACAAAATGTTTAGAAATTGCATTTCCACAACACCGACGCAGTGTTCCTGGATGAAAGAGGTGAAAAACTAACTCCTGAGTTGTGTTTAAAATGTCCACACAGACGGTGGTCTGTTGGTTTGTGGTGATGTTCATGTTCACGTCTCTTGTGATATATAAAAACTAAAAGCAGCTCTGTGACCTTTTCTATCATTTCTACGGAGGCTCTTTTGTTTTCAGCTCAACAATGTGGGGAAATAGATTTTAAATGTATTCTTTTTTTTGTATTTGGTAAATGATCTACAATTAAATTGTCATTTTTGTTCTCTGGTCTCATGTTGTTCATGCAGAGGAGAAATCCTCCATGTAATGTTTGTTATTTTATGAAGGCTTCAAGTTTTCATCCATTTTCTTCCTCTATCTGGCAGAAATAACCTCCACAGCATCATTCACACTGAACATCTGGCCCCAGATGTTTCATCACACAGTAGTCAGATCAACAGTTCCGTGATTCGACCACCAGATGGAGACATTGTCCACATGATGAACAGCAGTTTGATGATTCTGTAGCTTTCAGTGATTTAAGTGAAACCACAGATTACAAATCGATGTAACTTATCAAATGGAAAAACCTGAGTTCTTCTTGCTGTGAGAGATCGTGCTCCAACTTCACGCTCCGGGTGTAAAACCCGAGTTCTGGGATAATGTGATGCTGCAAGTTTTATAAACAAGTTGATAAAGTCTCAGTTTGTTGTGATTAAAATCAAATCTCATGTAGTTTTGTGTTAAAGCGCTCAGTGAACAACGTCGTCTCACCGACACCAATGTGGAGCCAACTGGGCTCAGAAAAGGTCGTGAACAAGATGAACGTCACAGTAAGTCTGACAACTGCAGTTCTGTGAGAGGAGGGTTGGTTCTGGTTCAGTTCTGTGAGCCGGTCCTATACAGGAGACACTGTTGGTTGGAACCACAGTCATGAAACATCAGACTGTGAAAATACGTCATCATAAAGAAGTCGTCTGAACTCGAACGTTGTGGAGCTGCTCCTGTATATCAGCAGCTCACAGAACAGAACCAGAACCAGCTCTCCTCTCACAGAACTGCAGTTGTCACATTTATCGTGACATTCATCTTGTTTACGACCTTTTCTGGGCCCAGTTGGCTCCACGTTGGTTCTGGTGACGTGTTCTGAGTGAGACGACGTCGTTCACTGAGCGCGTTAACACAAAACTACACGAGCTTTGACTTTAATCACAACAAACTGACGAACATCACGTGTGAGATTCGAGACAAAACTCAAACTGGATCCAGATTGTCGTCCCATGAGGTCCACAGTGTGACTCCTACGTTCGTTCGCTCTGATAAATCTTTAATTTTTAAACAGTTCCTCTTTTATTGTCACTGTTTTGGTGAGTTAATGAATTTTAACATTTTGATTTCTAGCAGCCCCTCATCTAATAAATATCTTGACTTTTAATAAGACTGTTCTGTCTCTGCTGTAATAATATCTGTGTCTCTGTCATGTCGCCTTCACAATCTTATTTTCTTCCACAGTATATTTTTAATCTCCCTCCCCGGTGTCCCTTTATTGCTCTTCTATTAGTTTCTGCATGCAGTTCGCCGTGATCCATCATTGTTATTGCATTTATTTGTTCTCCTTGCTTCGTGAAATATGAAGTTACGGTTCAAAGCTTCACGTTTTTTATTTACCACAAACATCTGGAGGGTTGCAGACGTGTCACAACACAAACATCTGTGCTCAGCTCTCTCTCTCTGCCAGCCGGCTGAACTCTGACGATATCTCCGATGGAAAATCCATTACGATGATTAAGTGGCGTTTGCATTACCCAGAGTGCACCTGCACGTCTGTTAAACCCTCTGAGGAGTTCATCGTTATCTGCGTAGATTTCAGGAAGGGGAAAAAAAACATGTTTCACAACCCTCCCTCACATGCGTACACTCACACACATCTGGTGGATAATGTAAAGACGCCACTTCACATGAAGCAAAATATTTGAGGTTTTGAACATCTGTGCGCCGGAGAGAGTTTAAAAAAGCTTCAAACTCTGATGGAGTGATATTTAAAGAAAAGCACATTCTGTTTATCTACGTCATGATGATGGTGAACCCCTCACACCGCCTTCTCAGATGAACTCCAGCACCCCTCCATTAACGCACACTCAGTTCTGTCTATCATTGTGAGGTGACGTAGTTGGGGATCACCGATCTCCACCTTGTTAAACTTCAGTGAACTGCTGACGATGATGATGGAGATCCCAAATGAAGACGCCCACACAGGATGCGGCCGACGCAGCTCGCTCCGGTCTGATCAGATTATGTGGGCATCATCTTTCCACCGGACTGTTTATAGTCGCTGTCAGATGAGGGTCATGTTGCAGGTTTGTTATAAATGACAGTCTGATTGCTATTTATTGGCTCATCTGGAGCGCCGGCTGATACATAACCTAATAAATGAGGCCGACATCTGAAACACTAAAGTGGTTTTATATCTCTGTTTCTCCTTTGAAGATTTTTACTGACTTTTTTCTCAGCAAACGTTTTGTTACGTTAAAGATAAAACTACAGACATGATTAATAAACATAACAGATTAAATACTAGATGTTAGTAATCAGAGCTGTAGTCCCGCATGTGTTCATCTGCAGAAATAAAAAATAATGGCGGAGGGAAGAGGCTGCGTTCATGAATGTAGTTCTGCAGAAGTAGATAAATATTTTGCAAGTAAAATGTCCTGAAAGCATCAGAAGTCGAATGTCTTCTGTCTCCAGTTTATAGGAGAGTTTGTGTTGGATGTTCGTTATCTTGGTTTTTTGCCATCCGTAAATCTTTTATCGGACGTTCACCGGCCCATAAAACATCAGCAGGTTTATTCTGAACTCGGAAAGATCTGTCTTCAGTTTCTTGTGCAGAAACACATGGATTTAATCGACAACAAGAACAAGACGATCTCAGAAGACTTCACCTCAGTGTGCACTTGTTTCTTTCAAAGTATTATTCTTTTGAAATGTTTTAAGTCAATATTACAAAGTTATTTGTTTTTGTTTGATCACATTTATTTCACTGAATATCAGTCTCGTCTCAGTCATCTGGTTTTGTGCCGTTTGCCGGGTGTGAGCGTAAATAATTTGAAAATCTATAAAGAAAAGTCAAAAAGATTATCTTCTAACTGTTCTGCTGTTAGCTTGTTAGCTCAGTTAGCCATGCAGCTAGCGGTCAAACTGTAGGCTTGGAGTCAGACAGGGCTAGCTGGCTGGTTAGCTGCTAATTTTCGTAGATATCTTTAACACAATACTCAGACGACGATGACTCCTATCTTCACATTCTGTCCATCATTTTTGTTCATTTGTTTTATGATGTTTAATTTGTGTTTCAATCTAAATCTTACATACTGCAGCTTTAATCTACAACCCCACAAAAAAGGAAAGATGCAGGAAAGAAAGAAGGAAGGAAATAAAGTTGAGATTATATAATTAATATGTTTATATTTGAAGAAATAATGACTTTACACAATAGTTTGTCTAAAGAGTTTTGTTTCATGTTGTGGTTTTGTAAAATGTTTTTCTGAAATCTATGTTTAGTGGTAAATTGTGTTTTCTGAAATGTTGTTTTGTCATATTACATTGCACTTTATTAAATGTTACGTGTTTTGTGGACAGGGTTATGTTTTCTGAAAGTTAGTTGATTCCTGAAATGTCAGACTTTCTTATTAAAAATACACAATTCTTTACCTGTAAACAGCCGTTTAACAGTCTGAATCTACAGAGTAATAACAGATAAATGTACTCGAGTGTAAAGGCAGATGTTTGTCTCTGGAGTATTCTCTAAAACACGTGGACACACTCAAGTAAAGCTTCTCTTTCTCCCTTTCTGCAGTTAAAGAGTTGAAAAACAAAACAATTGAGAAGAAGGGGATATTAAACACATTTTTACACATAATCTTGTTGGGACGAAGATGATTTTATTGGAGTGATGAAGTGATGAGCGCAGCTCTCTGCAGCCAACATCAGTCTTTCCGTTTACGTTTGAATCACTTCTGTATCTGGGCTGCCGTGTTTTAAAGCTGCCTGCTATTTAAAAACGGCTTTACAGCCCCTGACAAGACAAACACGCTGATGGAAACACTTTTAATATCTACTGGAATGTTTTTACGTGGAATTAAGGAATCTTAACGGGAGGCGCAGGAGTATCTGGTGACGACGTCTTATCAGTGAAGCTCGGTCGCGGAGCACAGAGGAGGTTCAGTGTCAGGCTGCTGCCCCTCTGGTTCTGATTATCCTCCTGCCAACAACCTCGTCATGTAAACTCACAGTGACACGCACTCGCACACCAGCGCCGCCTCGGACCGCCATCATCAGGATGTGTCCCAGATGTGCGTCTTGCTCAACATCAGCTCCCTGCTGCAGCTATAAAACAATCGCCTCGTTATCTGAACCGTCTTTAATTCATCCTGGCATTTTAATTTCCTCAATATATGTATAACGTTTACAGCCGCTCGTACATCTTAGATTATGTAACGTTTTACATCATGTAGATGTTTAATTATGATAGATGGGAACGGAATTGCCTTTTTTCCAGCTATCAAGGAAAAGACAGGATTGATGCCATCGCTCTGGGAAAGATAGAAAGAACCTCAGAGTTGTTTCAGTTTATGAAGAGTTTACAGTTTAAGAGTTAAAGTAGGCCGGCAAAAATATCTTAAAGGGTCAGTTCTCCCAAAAATATCAGTCAGTGTTTTCTGGAATATTGTTGTTTCCTAAATGTTGTGTTTCCTAAATGTTGTGTTTTCCTAATATGTTGTGTTTTCCTAAAATGTTGTGTTTCCTAAATGTTGTGTTTCGTAATATGTTGTGTTTTCCTAAATGTTGTGTTTCCTAATATGTTGTGTTTACTAAATTGTGTGTTTTCTAAAATGTTGTGTTTTCTAAAATGTTGTGTTTCCTAATATGTTGTGTTTTCCTAAATGTTGTGTTTCCTAATATGTTGTGTTTTCCTAAAATGTTGTGTTTTCTAAAATGTTGTGTTTCCTAATATGTTGTGTTTACTAAATTGTGTGTTTTCTAAAATGTTGTGTTTTCTAAAATGTTGTGTTTCCTAATATGTTGTGTTTTCCTAAATGTTGTGTTTCCTAATAAGTTGTGTTTTCCTAAAATGTTGTGTTTCCAAAATGTTGTGTTTCCTAAATTGTGTGTTTTCTAAAATGTTGTGTTTACTAAATGTTGTTTTCCTAAAATGTTATGTTTCCTAAATGTTGTGTTTCATAATATGTTGTGATTTCCTAAAAATTTTGTGTTTTCCTAAAATGTTGTGTTTCCTAAACGTTGTGTTTCCTAAATGTTGTGTTTCCTAAAAGTTGTATTTCGTAATATGTTGTGTTTTCCTAAAATTGTGGGGTTTTTTGTAAATTGTTGTGTTTTCCTTAAATGTTGTGTTTCCAAAAATGTTGTGTTTCCTAAATTGTTGTGTTATCTAAAATTGTGGGGTTTTTTGTAAATTGTTGTGTTTTCCTTTAATGTTGCGTTTACTAAAATGTTGTGTTTTTTACAATGTTGTGTTTTCGAAATGTTGGTTTTACTAAAAATGTTTTTTTTGTAAAATGATGTGTTTTGTAAAATTGTGTTTTTTGTAATATGTTGTGTTTCTGTAACGTTGTTGTGTTTTGGCCTTATGGCCACCACAATTAATAAAGAAATTAGTTACCTATTATAAAGGGTCTCTTATTGGATATTTTACTTATATTGGTTTTCATTACTTCATAAACATAATGAACAAATAATGAAATCGTAAATCAACATAAAAATGCCACAACATTCACAATGTTTATCAATTAAATCATTAGTTCATAAAATGCAATATATATTATAAATCATTATAATATTCAAACTGTGAAACTTTCTCTTGCAGTCGAGTGAAGAAAACAGAACATGGAAGAACTTACATCCCACAGAATCTCTCAGAACAGCTTCCTCTTCTCCTGCAGAACATTTCAGAGGCTGTGATTAGATTTTATCTGAGCGGTTGTAGATTCGCAGACATACGTTGAACGTCGGGTCACTGTGGTGATTTTGTCGGCATTTCTTATGAGCCACTAATGTGTCTGTTTGTTTGTCCCTGAGGTCTGCGATAGGGAAACCACTTCCTGAGCGCTCAAACATATGGCACATAAACAGTGGAAGCGCTCGACTGGCGCATACGTGACATTTGGAGAACATTTGTTTTGAAGTTTTCGTGCCGCGCTGTTTTCTGCTCCATCTGTTTGTTTGTCTGTCTGTCATCTGAAAAGACTTGTAAACAGATTTAAGTGTCATTTGGTGGAAAGATGGAGGGCGATCCGGTTCTGGTTCAGATCCAGGAGCTGATTCAAAAGGAATTCTGAACATATTAAATGTACATGATGGTTCTGTTGTCTGAGTCTTTCATGCAAACGTGGATCCAGATGAGGATTAAAACTTGGAAGTTAAACACTTACAACTATGTGATCGTGTTATAAGTGAATGAAGGAAAGTTCTGAGATGGAAGTTGTGACATTAAGAAGAATTTATGTTAAATACAGCTTCTTTTATTTAACGAGAATCAGTGCAGAAAGTCGAACATCATTTATTAGTTTACATACAGGTAGGTACAGATTTAAGAAATGCTCAAAGCTGAATGATTTAAAGCTTGAAGAAGTCCTGTTGCTTACCATCAACAAACAATCACGTCTTCATGACTTTATGTGATTAGATCACAACTAATAGGTCGCCAGTAAATTACTGTTAATTCACTTCTTACATTAATTGATATGCGACCAAATCAGCTGGATTGTAGTTACATAAAACTTTATTTCATCCTCTCTGAAAGCAGAACAATGACTGATGTTTCTTAATCAAACTGTCCAACATCAATGCGGCAACCCAGCTAACAACAACAAAGAGATTATGTTGAGGTGGCCATAAGTTAATGAACCCAAGAGCAGCGAGTCAGAAGATCAGGTAACTTCTTTCAGCAGCAGGTGAGGATGTAAAGGCAGCAGAAGACACGAGGTGAGAACTGAACACTGACCGTTAAGCAGCAATGAAGTGGCCGGGATGAGACGGCTGAGGAGAGCTCCGCCCATGAGACAGCAGGTGTGACAGGTAACATGCTGGGAAGTCAGCCAATATGCTGATCATACTTCTTCAGAAACGTATTTCTATTCTATGAGTTGATTGAAATCATCCAACTCATCATTTAAAGTCAGAAGACTTCCAGGGATAAGAACTCATGATTATAAGTTCAGAAGTGGTCTGAAACTAAAAAATAACAACTTGTACATGTATATTAAGTTAATCAGAAAAGATATGTTGATTATGCTAAATTCTGAAACAGTGTAGTTTGAGTCAGATGTCTTTAGGACACGACAAACAAGTTTCTAACAGTGCAGCGCCGTCTACAACGTTCGTCTACAACGTTCGTCTACAACGTTCGTCCACAACGTTCATCTATAATGTTCATCCACAGCGTTCGTGCGTAACGTTCGTCTACGTTTGTCAACAGCGTTCGTCTACAACGTTCGTCTACATTTTTCGTCCACAGCGTTCGTCTACAAAATTCGTCCACAGCGTTCGTGCGTTACGTTTGTCTGCAACGTTCATCCACAGCGTTCGTGCGTAACGTTTCTTCTACAGCGTTTGTCGACAACGTTCATCTGCATTGCCTCTATAACGTTCGTCCATAACGTTCATCAGTAACGTTCGTCCGTAACGTTCGTCCGTAACGTTCGTCCGTAACGTTCGTCTACAACGTTCATCTGCAACATTGCCTCTACAACGTTCGTCCCACTGTCTGTAGAGAAGTCGTTCAGTTCCAGAATAATGTTTTCTTCGTCTAAGAAAAGTTACACAGCACACAGAAAACCTTTCTTCAGTTTAAAATACCTCGTCTTGTTGTCAGAAAGAGGTCTACAAAGTGATGTGATATGTATGAAAAGTAGAAATTCAATGTATCTGTGATTTTTTGTAAAATGTCAACACTTCCTCTGGTAAATCGTCTGAGGAGGTCGCTCGGTACGAGACCGACTGAATGTAAATGGAGGGAAAAAAGCAGTCGGAGCGGTAATATAGAAAAAGATAGAGGCCACTTAAATCCCAGGCACAGGATGGGACTCCACCCGAGCTCGTTAATGATGAAAGCTGCTCCGTTTTAAGGCCACATTCATCTGCACTTCCTGTCTTTAACAATACACTTCCTCCTCCACAGTTCCTGCATTAGGCCCTTTGATAAAAATCGTCCCCGTGGACAAAGTGATTGATTCTCAGTTCCTCCAGGCGAGACGGGAGGACATGTTGGGTAAAGAAGGAAACTATGGTGACGCTGCGGACTTTTGATTTCTTCAGAGGTTTCGCAGGTTTCACACCAAACACTACAAATTGTATATAAATTGGTTTCTGACACACACATTGATTTATCACCTCTGTAGCCGCTGGGTTCGATTGATTTTATATATCACGTGTTAGGGCCGAATCACAGGTGTTAGAGCTTGTGTGTTTAATATTCCTGTGTCGTAGGTGGTGAAGGGAACTGGAGGAGAGTGTTTGTAGGTCAGTGAGCAGGATACGGTCGGCTGGTCGGGGATTCAACGCTCAGGCAGAGTTATCTGAACCCAGAAAATCACTGAGGAGGAACCGAGGAAGCAGAGAAGCTTAGAAATAACTGTATTTTATCAAAATATTGTGACTTTCTTCTGTGCTTTTACCTTTTTTTTGAAGGGTTCCTATGTTGCAATTTCATAAGTAAAGACAAGGATTCAGGCCTCTGAGTTCTGCTCTCGTCTGTTTTATGTCCTTACATCTGTACTTCTGTAAATGTGAATCTTTTTGCGTTCTCATATTGTTTTCATTGATTCTTTCATGTTTTCTGTCCTCTTCCAGGTCACCAGGGTGGAGTGGAGGCTGCGTGACTCGAGTAGTCTCCACATATATTATATGTAATTAACTTTTGACATCTTTTGCACATCTGTCCGTCCTCTGCTAGTCTTCCTGATGTTTCCTCCATCTTTGTTTCTCCTGTCAAAAGGTTGTTTTTCATAATATCAAGTTTTTCCTCACTTGAGTTGAGAGTCTAAAGACAGAGGATGTTCCTCACTGTACAGATTGTAAAGCCCGGTGAGCGATGTGATTGTGATTTTGACGTCAGAATTCAGTTTTTTCCTCAGAATTTGGACTTTTTTTCCCCATAATTAGGGCCCGTGCAGGTCTTGACCGAACTCGGAATATACATCACACCTGCCGAAAATTTTCAGAATGTGTTGTCGTCCTTAATTTCCACCACTAGGTGTAGCTATAATCAAGGAAAGTGCGTTTTGGCTTATAACTCACATATACTTTGTCGCACATTCAAAAAACTTATATCCACGCGTTCACTGAATTGAGCTGAATCTTGTGATATAGGCCACGCCCATTTCAACACCCGTTTTTTCCCTGCAAATTTGTGAAATGTCGCAAACCCACTTTTTGAACTCCTCCCAGGTGATTTCACCGATTTGCACGAAACTTTGCACACAGCATCTGTGAACCCTCCTGACAAAAAGTTATTCAAAGAATTTTGATATTCCAAACAATACTCAAGTTATTAAATAACAACTTCCTGTACATTTTGCTCCACATTGTTCTGTCTGAATGACATGAAACCATTAAGGCTCTGTGAAAAAATTATAAACTTACTTTTCCAACTCCTCTGAGGCCATTTGACCCATTTACAACAAACTTTGCAAGTAGCATCTGTGGACAAAACTTATCAAAAGCTTTCACTCACGTCACTCCTGGTGGCGCCGTCCATTTTGATGCTTCGCCATAAAACCATCAACTCATTATAACTTCCACATACAATTGCCACCTACTCCAAACTGCTCAAACATGTAGAGGGTCTTGCATTGAATACATCTACGCGGCACGTGTGGACTGCGAGGGCCCGTTCATCGCTGCTTGCTGCTTTAATTCTGACTGTTTTGCTTTAACTTTAGATTTTGGACTTTCTAAATGACTGGCCAGTTTATAGAGTTTATATTCAGGACTCTTATTGGGTCTCTGATGGTGAAAGCTATTTTTTCTGTGTCTAAATTTGTTCTGTTGCTGATATCCCTCTGTCCATCCCCTCACCACCTACATCATGTTAAAGAAATCAGAGTGTTTGCCAAACTAATTGCTCCCAGTAGATGATAACCAACATATTTTAACGTCAGAGGTGAACATTTTCATTCATCTGTTGAAAAAAGCCAAACACCTGGTTTCTTTCAGTGAACTGTTCCTTTAACTGATTGTGAGGAATCTGTACTTTAACCTGAAGTTCATCAAGTTCTCCGTGGCCTTGTTTAACCCCTCTAACTCCAGGACCACATCACAGCGCCCCTGGACAGGTCTGATGTCTTACGTCTGATGTCATCGTGTGAAGTAAACAGTAAAACACACGACTCGCAGCAGACGTCCGACCTCGAGGGAAATCAAGACTGACTCAGGTAACGCAGAGTTGACGTGAAACAGCTGAGGAGTCGAAAACACTTTTACCTTCAGACACCGTGAACACATTAGTATAATACAAACCAGAGAGCGCTGCTGCTGCTGCTGCTGCTGCTGCTGCTGCCGTCCTCCACTCCAGAACTTTAACTTTAACCAACCAACAAGAGACGTCTGGGTATCAAATGTCCTGGTTCAAAAACGGAAAAACAAGATTAAACAGCGACTGTGAGGCTGAACTGTTCACTGTCAACACACTCAAACTGTAAACACACTAAGGTTTTTGAACATTTTATAGTTTGTTTAAGATGTAGAAACAACAGACTATAAACCCAAAAACTCATTGTTTTCCATGAGCATCATTATTTACCCAACCAGAGTTAATTTTAATCCATTAAAAACTGAGGTTCTCAACATTTCTCATCTAAGAATCAGTGAGATTCATCCTCTGGGCACCGTGAACATCTGCGTGAAATCACAGCGAAAATCCTTCTAATAACTGTTGAGATAAACTAAATCTTCTGTCCATCGAGTCACATCGCCTAACAGGCTCGAAGCTACAGAGATTTTCCTTTTTCCACGTGTTCAACCTGAGCTGAACGCCGTCTTTGTTTACTTCTCTCATAAAAATGTTCTGTTACGTCACCTGGAAACCGTTTACGTAACGCGAACAAACGAAACAGTGTGGAGCCAGAAAAAACAAGTCGCAACGACACGTGAGGAGACGAGTGATAACATTTATCTTTCTTTACAACGTGTGCAATATATATATATATATATATTCAGAATACATAACACTGATAAACATCTGTACAACAACAACAACAACAACATCTGGGAATGAGTCTGTCAAGAAGTAAACAAGCCCCCAAAAAGACGTATATTCATAAGATTAACATTATTTATATCAAACAAAGTGCAGTTTTAATTACAGTCAACGTACAGCAAACATTACATTTAATCACCAAAAGAGACTGAGGATGATAATTAACACTTTAATACGCTCCCGTTAGCTTTAATGTGACTGTGAATTCAGAAGAGCTGAAACAATCAGCCGACTCATGAACTCGCTGACGGACAGGAAATTAATTCTGACGAGAGTTTAATTGTTGAAGTTCCACGAGTGTAAATATTTGCTGTTTTTTTAGTGTAATTCGGCACTTTTTTCTCTTGTTTTCTGACATTTTTCAGACCAAACGATCAATAATCGAGAGAATAAGTGGCAGATCGGTAACTGATCATGACAGTGGCCGTTAGTACCTTTTAAAAAGTGTCGTGACTGTGCTGGAATACATCTACGTGCATGTGAAGGTCCAGTGTGGAGGACTTAGTGGCATCTAGTGGTGAGGTTGCAGATTGGAACCAACTAAACACCCCTCGTCCCGTCAATCAGAAGGAAATCGATTGGAAAAAAGTCAAATATTTGTTGTGAATTGTGAAGATCTGCTGCGTGTCTTTTTCATCACGACAGTAACTGAAGAGTCTTTGTGGTTTCTGGACTGTTAATTGGATGAAAGAAGGAACACGAAGACGTCACTTTGCATTCTGGGAAACTGAGATGAGCTGTTTTTCACATTTTTTGACATTTTACAGACCTTCACTTTGGGATCAGTGTTTGGTTTGTCTCCTCTGGGCTACCGTAGGAACAAGGCGATGGATTTTGAGGTATTTGTACAACATTTTGGGGGCAAAACTTGTAGTTTTACATGATATCTTTACTTTTACTCAGGTGTGGATACTTTTTGGGTGCTTGTTCCAACCCTGCCGCTCCCTCTGCAGATATAAAGGGTTCATCAAGTCAATGTTTTGATGACTTGTGACTTATTTAATAAAGGCGATCAATACTCACACCTTTGTCTTTTTTCTTTATACGGATCAAAAACTGCAGGTAGGACTGCAGAATCTTTGGGGGTTGAAAGGACTCAACTTGAGTTAAGTTGAGTTTACCAAAGAAACGATGACTCTGGACTCCTATTCTCCATTTCTGCCAACAGATCCCCATAAACCCGACACACTGGACCTCTGAAGAAACACATCTGGATAGTTCGACTCATGACCTCAAATATCAAACATGTTTAGAAGAAACTTCACGAGATCTGAAGACGTCAGATTCTGTTTGAGTTCATCTGCTGATTGTCGACCCAGACGTCAAAAATCAGATTCAACAGCAGCTAAACAATCGTGATGTTCGTCCGCCGACTGTTACGTAGCACCAGAGTTCACGTGTATCTCGGCATATCAAATCCAGTAGTTTCCTCGTGCGTCACAGAAAGAATCTCAGTGTATCAGGAGAAGCTCATATTCAGACACTAAAGCAGCTGAATCACAGCGAGGAGCGGTGAAGGCCGTCATGCTAACGGCTGAAGATTAAGTGAGTGGATTTGTTTTGACTGTCGAACCCCCAAAAATTCTCAGAGCTGGCAGACTGAAAACAGCCGTGTGGGTCTGAACAAACTAACTACCAAAAGTTGCCATGGAGTCAACGTTTCCACTCGGACCGGACCAAAGAAAACACAGTGAAGTTGTGACCGCACCCTCACATGAGATCATGCCTCCTCCGCTGCCGCAGAGCAGCAGATTAAGACCGGCTCATGTTCAGATAGTGTTCTGGTGGTCAGGACAGACACTGCGGTAAGCTCTTAGGGTTCGGGTTGAGGTCTCTGAAGGGCTCGGAGAGGCGCGGCCCCTGCAGGCGGGACTGCAGCGTGGTCCGGCGGATGCTGCTGTCCGAGTCGTGGTGGACGAACTTGTTCCTCAGCGAGCGGCAGCACGGCAGGCTGCCGGCGAAGTCGGACAGGAGGTGTCCGCTGAAGATCATGTAGATCCAGGGGTTGCAGCAGCTGTTGAGGCTGGCCAGCAGGGCGGAGAGCGTCACGGTGGCGTTCTCGGAGTCTGGAGGGGAAACACAGATTTATGAGCCACGCTCTGAAACGTCAACAACTAATCTGAGGTGTTTACTTTTTGTCTCGAGGGAGTCGGGCTGCAGCTCGGACTCACTGAGCTGCCTGTGAAGTGTTTATCCTCGCCTCCAGCCCCAGTTTGAGCCTCTGCTTCCCTTCCTGCACACAGCTTAAGACTTCGACTAGCAGTTTTTCCATCACAGATTAATTTGACAACTGTTTTCTCAATCGACTGTTTGTTGAACCTCCTCTGGGAGAAGTCAGAGGGCCACACGGTCGCCAGAATAAACCGTGGCAATGTTCCTTTTCTGCAAACCACAGATGTGTTGAAACTTAACATTTCTTTATGTTGTAACTTTGCTTTTCTTCAGGTTAAATTGTCAAAACTTGAGGCACAATCACCACTTGGTTAGGGTTAGAAAAACATTTTCTTTTAGCTTAAAATACCTGTTTTGGTCGCTGCAAACACGACTGAGGATGTCAAAAATATCCAGGTTTTGTCTCCTTAAAGTATCCAGTAGTTTTAATCTTGCAAATGTTGAAACACAGTCATGAACAGTGGTCACTGCCGCGGTGAAACATTAACTACCAGTATTATATTCTTGAACCTCATTCTAAATCCACTTGACATTTAACAGTTTGTAATAACTAAGAATCCAAAACAACAACGCTGCAAAACTGCCGGCCGCTGTTCAATTCTGCATTGCGACATTTTTGTAATTGGCGAATTCCAGATATTTCCAGCCACGATCGTGTCGCCCAGAATCAGGTATTTTCACTCAGACCCTGATGTTTTCCTTACCGAGTGGTTTTTGTGCGGGAACCTAACCAGATCACGAGCACCGTGTTGTGACAAGAGAATTCAACCGAGACAAAACAAATATTCAGATTGAACTTATCGGTGGTTTTGCAGACGCGTATTGTTGAGAGAAGAAACCTCGAGCGAGTGGAGGGAGTGTTGGTTCGGACACGTCGGGACAGAGACGAGAGAATCTATACGAGGTTTAAAACAGCAGGAAGTTTTTATACAGCTAGAAATATGAATTTAGAAGAGCGCTGCAGTTTGTAGTGATTGTTGTTAAAATCTGGAAGGTTTCACCGTGCTGCAGTGGAGACGACTTGTCTCTGAGCAGAGGGCTGCACGCTTTTAGACGACATGAACTACATTCAACATTTTTGTCAGTTTGGCTGGAAAATTCTGCTTTTCATTTATGATTTTGGATCATTTCTGTCAGCAGTCTGGATCAAACCGGTCACATTTTTCACTCCACTGCTCTCAGAACGGGCTGATTTTGAGCCATGAGACAGACATCAAACACGCTCCATCTGAACTCTTAATTTATTCCTCGTCCGGTTCAAAAAGCCTCTGAAAGCAGCAGTTGGACGATCATGTGTTGGTGAATGATGAAATTCTTCAGGTGGGTGAGCAGCTTCACGTCCTCGACGCTCGTCGCCAAATATCTGCCTCTCCAATTTATCATCTGGAGCCGTTTGACCGGCTGAAGCAGCTCCAGGGTTCAAAGTCAGAAACGTGAAGATTTTAATGCAGTTTATAGTTTGAAAAGAGGAAAATATTCTCAACTGTTCAAAAAGATAAATCAAGAAACAGATTCTGGGCGTTCAGGGCTGATGACTGTAACGACCCATGTGAATATTTAACAACTAAAAGTTTGACTTTTTCATTAATGGTTTGAAATGCGGAAATATTTCAGTTTCAACATTTGCATGTGGCTGATTTACGTCCTTCTGTTCCAGCAGCTTTACTCCCACGAGACGAACCGTCCTCAAGAAGAAGAAGAGTCCTGATGAACACTGATGAGCTTTATTAACGTAAGACACAAAATTAATTGTTATTTTAGTCGTATTAAGTTTTTCTTTGTAATTTTTAAACATTTCTTAAACTAAATTATTTTGTTTTTTTAGACCATTTCACATTTTAAGATCATTTTCACTAGTTTTTAAGACAATCTTCGAATGTTTTTAGATATTTCAACTTGTATTCGGACAATTTTCACGTTTTTCGAACTACATTCCCTAGTTTTTAAACCATTTTGACATTTTCAGATAATCTTTTCTCTTGTTTTTTAACCATTTTCACTTTTTTTAAACCATTTTGACTTCCTTTTATTCAATTCTCCCTTATTTTAAGACCATTCTCCCTTGTTATTAACCATTTCAACTTGTGCTCAGACAATTTTCACATTTTTTTAACTACATTCCCTAGTTTTTAGACAATTTTGATGTTTTTAGATGACTTTGTCTCTTGTTTTTAGACCATTTTCATTCGTTTTTAATCATTATCACCTGTTCTTAGGTGATTCTGACTCGTTTTTGGGCCATTTTAATTTTTTTTTTTCATTTCACTTGTTCCACTGACTGATTTATTTTTTACATCTCAGACAATAAACACTTTTCTGTATTTTTTGGACTTATTTTTGTGTAATTTTGGAGTCTTTTCTGTTCTGACATTATAATATATAATATGTTTTATCTATTTTATCATGTTGAGAAAACGTTCGTGTGTAAAGTTTACAGACACGTGTTTGTGTAACTGGACCCTCGGCAGACTGAGGGTTTGACTCACCGGTCCAGGAGAAGGTCTCGTCCCACACAGACCACATCTGCACGGTGAAGAAAGGCGCCCAGCACACCACGTAGGCCAGCACGATCACGAACGTCATCTTCACCGTGCGTAATTTGGCGCGGGAGATGGTGCTGACGCTGCTCACCGAGTTCCTGCCCAGGATCCCGGACTTGTGCGCCTCTGCCGCGGAGCCGGCGCTCTTCCTCCGGGTCTTGTACTTCAGGTTCCTCCAGATCGTCCTGCAGATGAATCCGTAGCAGAACACGAGCATGGCCACCGGCACCAGGAAGATCCCGGCCGTGATCCAGGTGATGTAGGCGCGCAGCCCCCACGGCTCCATGAAGTGGCCCCAGCAGTCGTAGACGGCCGAGCCGGGGTGCACCTCGCTCAGGGAGAAGATGAAGTACTGCGGGGAGCTGAGCACCAGGCTGCACGCCCAGGTGGAGCCGATCATGATGTGTGCGCGCTGCGTCGGCTGCTGGAGCGTCTGCAGCGGGTGGCAGATGGCGATGTAGCGGTCCAGGGTCATCATCACCATCATGTAGGTGGAGGCGAACATGCCGAGCACCTGCAGGTGCTTCACGATCCGGCACAGAAAGTCCGGGCCGTAGAAGCGGAAGGTGATCTCCCAGCAGAGCTGCGGCAGCACCTGGAAGAAGGCGACCACCAGGTCCGCCAGGCTCAGGTGCTTCATGAACAGGTGCATGCGGGACGGTTTCCTGCGGGTCTTGTACATGGCCAGCAGCACGCTCACGTTCCCGACGACCGCTGCGATGAACGCGAGGCTCAGGACGGTGATCTCGATCTTTGCCACCTCCTCGTTCCGCCCGAACGGGTCGGTGTCGTTCCTCTTCCCGCTCATGTTCGCCTCCAGCTGCGGGCTGAAGCTCAGCTGCTCGCTGCTGTTCCTGCCCGTCACGTTGCTGAAGGAGAACAGCATGCTGGACGCGTCTGCTCGGGGCGCGCGGAGGAGCTGCTGTCCGTGCGTAACCGTCAGCACCGGAGACTGTGGCCGAGTACTCTGATTACTCCAACATGCGTGTGTGGGGGTCACCGGGCAGCGCGCGCATACATGAAGAGAGAAACTGTCAAAAATCACAAACTAACAAAAAAACAAACTCCACATTTGTTCCTCCACATGTGGCGCACAGAAGCTCCCGGTGCCACTGTGAGTGCAGCGCCGCACATCAGCTGCTTTTAAAGGCTCCTGCTGCCCCAGACCAGAGACCAGCCCCCTACACACACACACACACACACACACACACACACACACACACACACACACACACACACACACACACACACACACACTGTTTCTTCCCTCCCACCAATCTAACAGCACACAGATAAATCGGAGCCTGCAGGGAGAAATCTCTGCTGTTCTCTGACTGTGTGGACAGAAAACTGTTTATTTGAATTATCAGCAGAGGATAAAGAAGCTGGATTATAGAGGATCATTTTATCTATATAGAGTTAAGGTGGCTGGATTTACCTTCAAATATATTTGCTTCGTCACAAACATGGTCAGAAACCTGCCTGAGGTCTGGCTGAACAAGCTCAGTGCCATAAAGCTGGAGATGACCCGACATAACATCAACAATATCTGTTTTTGGTGACTTCTCTTAAAAAATATATCATTTTTTTATTGTCCACAAACACTGGAAATTGTCCCAAAGTCCCCACACAGACTTCTACAGATGTCTCGACTTCCCGTAAAGAATATCTGTTATTTGTAGCCACGAACAGGTTGGAAATCATCCCGAGCTCGGTTCCCTCCAACGCGGCTGCAGACGTCCTGACTTCACAGGAAAATATTGTGTTTTTTGTAGCAAAACAAAGATTGAAATTGTCCTGATGTCTCCTTAAAATATCCAGCAGCTTCACACTTACTGACACAGAGGTCATCTTCTCTCTTCTCTCTGTAAAAGGCACAAATTACAACGTATGCGATCTACAGAAATGTAAACTGCTAACATTTTATCCAGGCCACTAGACATTTATTACACTTTTCACATGTTTTTAGACCATTTTTACATCTCTTTTGATTATTTCCCTCTTATTTAGACTAGTGTTTGGGAATATTTTCATATCAACTTATACATTTTTCAGATGTTTTTAGACCATTTCCATATGTTTCTAGTATTTCTTTTACATGTTTTTAAACCATTTTTACATGTTTTTAGACAATTTCTACATCTCTTTTGACTATTTCCCCTTTCTTTCCGACTATTTTCAAGTGTTTTGGAGTATTTTCACATCAATTTATACATTTTTCACATGTTTCTAACCACGTTCACATGTTTTGGGCAATTTACATTCAACACATTTTTCATACATACATTTAAAAGTGATTTCACTGGTTTTTAGATGATGAGCGCTGCGTGTACATTCATATATAAAGTTTCAAGACAAATGTAGATTGTGAGGAGAATGGCTTCATGTTTGAGTGTCAACATGCCAGAATAAAAACTTGGACTGCAGTCTTTGTGATTGTAGGAGTGTAACTCGACTCTGCTTGTGTATTTATTAAAAGCTGAATAATAATTATCGAGTTATTTTGGAGCATTATAAACTATTTTTGCTGCCGTTAACTTCCACTTACCGACTTGTTTCTGCTGCATCTCTTCTGTCACAACTAACAAAAACTTTATCATATCAAATGTAAAAGAAAATCCTTGAAAAAGTTTTGTTTTGTCCAATAAAAATCTTTAAAAAAACAAGGCTACTTAATTTATTATGACACAAAACCAAGAAAAGCAGCAACTCCTCACATTTCAGAGGACGGATCCAAAAACCTTTCAGTATATTTTAATATATTTCTGACTCTTTTGACCACTGTGAGACAAAGAGGAACATTTTTGGATTAAATGTGATTAGCGTGTCATTAACGCTGACCTGAATGTTGATTTAGCCTTCCATATCTCTGACCATGACAAACTGTGTGTGTCTCTGTGTGTGTGTGTGTGTGTCTGTGCAGCATTAATGTGTTTATGTGCAGATAACCTGATAACCTCACAGGCTGCACTTGTTTTCTCAGCATTGAGCACAAACCAAACAGACTCGGTGGAAAAAGAAACTCCTGCGGGCAGAAAAACATCGAGTGTTACGGCTTCACGCCGACCAACAATCTGCTTAGGTTTTCTCATCAAGAAGATTTATTGTAGTTTTTATCTTTTGTCATTTATCTCAATAAAGTTTTACGTGTGTTTCTGCTTGAAATGCGACTTTTGTGCTTAAGAGTGTAAATGGAGGCGAGGCGAATGTTAACACAAACTTATATTTTTACATTTTGGCCTGTTTTGCTTCTATGACGTCTTTTTTTTTAGACAAGTCGAAAGAAAACATCCAAAATACACATTTAAGTGTTTAAGTGGGGCGGCTGTGGCTCAGTGGGTAGAGCGGGTCGTCTAGTGATGAGTAGGTCACCAGTTCGAATCCCAGCTCCCCCTAGTTGCATGTCGAAGTGTCCTTGAGCAAGATACTGAACCCCAAATTGCTCCTGATGAGCAGTTGGCGCCTTGCATGGCAGCCTCCATCATCAGTGTATGAATGTGTGTGTGAATGGGTGAATGTGGCATGTGTTGTACAGCACTTTGAGCTGTCGTTAGACTGGAAAAGCGCTATAAAAATGAGGCCATTTACCATTTATTTCTGTTCAGATATAGAGTTGTTACCCACACTTGCATAATAAACATAAAATATATTATATATTGTAATAAAAAAAAGCCTGATTTATAGAACAATTAATCCTTAAAAACATGTTGGAAGTTGTTTTTTTTTATTTTTTATGGCTGTTGAGCGTTGTCAGATAAAAAACAGATACCCACAACATGAAAGAAGGATTTTTAACCTGGACTCTGATTCTCTTCTGGACATATAAAGTATGCCGAATTAGCTATTAGCACTTCCTGTTTACAATAAACTCATGGATGTACAGATAGCTACCACAGGATTACTTAAATACTGAAGAAAACTTAAAAATGTGATGATTCTAAGGCAGGTTCTGAAGGAGGATTTATAACACAAGAGGAGCTTTTAAAGCCTGTATTCGTTTACATTTTTGCAAGATGTCACCTTTAAACGTAAGCCGAATTAGCTGTTAGCAGTTCTTGTTTGTTGCTTATTCATGGATGTACAGATAGCTACCACCGGATTACTTTAATACTGAAGAAAACTTAAAAATGTGATGATTCTAAGGCAAGTTCTGCAGTGATACTGAGCGTCGCTTTTCCCATTTCTATGTGGATTTATGGATGTTTATTCGCGATGGCCATTGGAGATCATGACCTCCTCTAGAAGTATAAATCACACTGATTATATCAATACTTGTTTGATGTCTCTGTGTTGATATGTGACAGCGTTTTGACTTTAAGAAGTACCATAGTTGTTGTCACATCCACAGCACCTGACCGTTCAAATCAGCAGTCAAACTACTTCATGTTTTAGTCTGTATTTGTTCATTTTGACGACTTAGCGCTGGTAAAATTATGCCGAATTAGATATTAGCAGTTCTTGTTTCCAGTGTACCCAAGGATGTACAGACAACTATCCCTGGATAAGGTTAACACGAAAGAAAATTTAAAAATATAAAGATTCTAAGGCAAGTTCTGAATTTTTTTTTAAAACACTGTTTCGATGATTTCTAAGCAGGTTTATGGCTGTTTATTCTTCATGGACGTCAGAGTGAATGATGTCCTCAGGAAGAGTAAATCACACGATGTGTCATGGTTGATTTTTGACTCACCTCCTGCAGGATCTCACCCATGAGAGTGTTTCTGTCTCTGTCCTGCTGAATGTCCATTACAGGCCACATCATGCTGAAGGTTAGAATGCCATCTGGAGTTAATTACAGAGCAGCAGAGTGAATATTTCATTCCTCACCTCCTCTCCTACTGACAGATAATCCCATCTGAACGGAGCTCAACTACTTTTATTGTACTTTTTATTAGGTTTTTTTTTCTTCTTCTACAGTTTCCTCAACTTACGTTCACTTTCTGATGGATGTTGGAGAAGTTTAAGAGTTTGATGCCACTCACACGTCTCTCTGTTAAACACAGCCAGCGGCGGGTTAGCCTAGCTTAGCATAAAGACTGAAGACAGGTGGAATATCCACATACCTGCATGTTCAAAGTTCAGCGGCTGTTTCTTCTTTGTTTGAGCCATTCTTTGTTTTGTGATGTGAAAGTCTTTGATCCTCTGCTGGTTGCCAGGCAACAGAATCCAGGAAGTGAGTCGCCCTGTTACAAAAAAACAAACAAATTGATGTTTTCACTCCTTTTTTTCTTTAAGAATACAACAATAAAGTCGGCTGTTTTGCTGCTTGCAGTGATGGAATGTAACTAAGTACCTTTACTCGATTACTATAGACTTCTTCTGTACAATTTTGAGGTATTTGTGATTGAGTATTTCCATTTTCTGCTGCTGTATTTTTCCACTAAACCAAATTTGAGAGACAAATATTATACTTTTACTGCAGCACATCTATTTGATGATTTTAGTTACTAGTTACGTTGCAGATTACATGTTACAGAGTCGATAAATTAATTAGTTTATTCAATCAACAACTAAACAACAAAAAAGCACATGTTACATTTTACTAAAATAATATTCAACACAATATCCTTACCTGGGACTTTTGGGTACTTTTTAAAACACTGAGTAGATGTACTTAATTACTTTGTTAACATACAGGTAGCCATCCTTTCTTGTGGATCCTTTATTTGATATTTATAGATGTATTTAATTTTGAATCCAGCATTAGAATGGCGGACCCCGCCACTAACACTAAAGACCAAAGTGGAGAAGAAGTGACTGGTAGATTATCTTCCCTCGGTGTTTCAGATTATTATATTTATTATTAGAAACTTTCACTTGAGCACTTTTACCAACGTAATATTTTGACTTTTGCGCACTTTTTTTTTTTTTTTTTACAAGACTGAGTAAATGTACTCGGTTACTTTGAGACCACTGCTTTTGAGAGAAACATAAAAGCTAAACATCCATTTCCTCTGAATCCTTTGAGACCACTGAGTCCAGCATGGGACTGGCGGACCCCGCCACTAGCAGGCACCAGATGAATGCTGGTAAATGTGTTTCCCTCAGTAACCTATAATAGATATATTATAGTAATAGATACTTTAAAACTTCTACTCGAGAACACTTTGCTTCACTTTTACCAAAGTAATATTTCAACGTGATATCAAACACACCAGACTTTGACTGTTGGTACTTTTAACTGGATTGATTTGTGATCTTGGATCTTTTAAACGCTCCCTCACCACCTCGTGTCTTCCTCCTCTGACGGAGCGCTAAAGCACGCCATAATTCCTGTCGCTCGCTGCCTCACAAGGCCACAACTTCCTGTCTTAATGTTCAATCTATATGCAAGCGGCGGCAGGAGAGGAGAGAGGGATCAGAAGTCTCGGAGGCTGAATGTGTTTGTCAGGTCGACTTGTTGTGCACGGGCAGCGCCGGCTGCTGATGCAGACCGTTACATAATATGTTGTGGTTAAACAATGGTGGGTAATGGTGGTGGCTGTCAGGGGGCTATGGATTTATGATGCCGCGATTGTGAAAGCTGTCGGAATCGCATAATAATGATACACGAGCGAGGCTGGCGAGGAGGAGGAAACACTGATAAGAGCTCTGATGCTGGCACACACGGGGAAACACATGTTGGGTAACGGTTCGTAACCACAAACACACGTTCAGTCTGAGTTTCTGTCAAATGACATAAACACAACAGGATTATTCAAATATCCACAACAAGAATGACACAGAAACGAGGACAAGATGTGTTTAATCCATAAAATCTGCATGAAACTGGAGCACAAGACACAATAAAAACAATCACAGCTAAGTAACGTGTTTTCACATCGACCCTGATCTGCTTCAAATCATCAAACAGCAATGAAAAGTCTTAAATCTCACGTCGTACATCCGGAGAGCTGTTCTGAATTTAAGCTGCAGAACAACACAAGAATTAAAGCTTATTAATAAACTCCTGTAACAAGTTGTTCCAGTACATTCAGGCCTTTACACACAAGTTATTGTTATTATTGTAGTTGTGGATCGTGATGAAGGTCTAAGGACTGAAATAACCCTTTTTTCTAGTTTCTATCATAAGGACATTTTATTTTTTGTATTTCAGTTCCGATTGTGAGACTCAGAAATCGACTTTTCTTACAAACCTTTGAAGGACAGTGAGCAGCTGTTCTCTCTTCTCTACCAGTCTGATAACATTTGTAGATTCAGATTAATAAAATTCCACAGACATGCAGGGTATCAAAAGTTAAAAACCTTTACCAGCTCAGACATTAAACTAATAAACACCTTAACACACCAACAATACGCTCAAATCCCTCTTAACCCCGCTAACATCGGGCTTTTGTGTGCAACAGGAATGTGTAAGATCGGCATTTACACCTTTTTAGCACCTCGGCAGGGCTTTGATCCAAACGTAAGACCGGGGCTGAACACGCTGAAGTGACGACGCGTTATCAACATCCGGTGGTGGAGCGTAAATAAAGACGGGATTTGGCGTGTGGCCTGTAACAGGAGGTTTTATTTCTGGACACAGTGTTGCAGGTGGAGCCACATTCTGTCCTATGAAAGCTGTGAAAATACCTGGCTAACCTGAAGGGGGATAAAATAACTGAATCGCGCGTTTCCTTCTAGACTTTCCGAATGTTATCCGACCGAACGGCTGAAATCATGACAAAGAAACGAGTCATTCTGCAGCAGTTGTGACGTTGTAAACAAACACTTCTGTCACAGTGGGTCAGAAAAAATCCCAGCCTTCCCTGCTCGGGAGGTGTGAACGAGGTCAGTGGGTGAGTTTTAGCGGGTTGACCCGCGTTTAAAAACCCTGTGCAGACCCGCTAATGTTGGTGGAAATTAGGGCTGCACAAAAAAATCGCGATCTCAATTCACACATACACGTGATCTCATTTCTACACACAGCGATTCTGAAGCATTTTATATCTCGAGCTGAATCACAAACAAATGCTCCTATTTTCCTCCCGGATTTTTTGAAGCGCCCCCAAACGCAGCACTGCCGCTGGCTCCTCCCTCAACCTGTGGTAAAGCGTCTTTACAACACGTGATTCAGTGGAGGAAGCCCACCTGCAGTTAAGTGTTTGGAAGGAGTGAGTGAGAAGCCGTTTTTAGACGGGGCAGCAAGCCGCCAAACTGCCCGTCTTTTGGCGGCTAGGTCCGCGGTTTTAGACAGAGGGCGGCAAATTGGGGGTCTGTTGGTCCGCCGATTTCCCGCCTCGGAGGGTACACTTATTTCCGCCTCGCCTGCTAGATGAGCAACTGGACAGCCGCTGAAATCCGGGAGATGCTAGCGTCTCCTGGATCTCTAGCTGTATGGTTGTGTTAGCTTGTTGTTGTAGCCACAATCTAGGAACGGTCGCTACTTTCAAATTAAAAGCCCCCCGCTAAGAACCCAGCTCTAAACTCCAATGGGGTGTAATGTAAAGCTCTTATTTTGAAAACAAATTCGTTGTCAACTGCTCACAGCCCAACGTCGGGCTTCACGTCACGTCACATGTTTACCTCTACCTCTGAGGCGGCTTTTGGAAAAGGAAGAAAATTATGCCTCCGTTTTAGAAAGCCGATCACAGCAGCTATCACATATCACCTAGCTTAAGATACGGCCCCAATAAACACTGTACAACATGAGGTATGAAAGGATGCCCTCTCATTTTGGGAGTCTAATTTTTTTTTTTTTAATTTGTGTAAAAATAATTTCTCATCCAATGATAGAACTTGAAATGAACAAAAAAACATTGCTTTGGCAGAGGCATAGTAGTATCTGCCATACTATCATGTTTTTTTTGTTTTGTTTTGCTCAAGTTCATCAGTGCAATAAACATTTTGTGAAAAAAATCGTGCCAGAGAATCGTGATCTCAAGTCTAAGCAAAAAAATCGTGATTCACATTTTTTCCAGAATAGTGCAGCCCTAGTGGAAAAGTATTAGTCTTCTGCAGTAATGTGTGAATCTCAAACAGGCTCTTCTGCATAATGAGCACTTTTATTTTAATGCTAATGTTTTTATACTTTAACTCTGTAGTTAAGAGTTTGAATGAAGGACTGTAAGAAGGATTAAGCTTCAGGATAAATGTTGGAAATTAACCTTCTACAACTTTTTTTGGATCTAGAAAAAGGAAAAAGAACTAGAACTGGAGCCGGGTCACAAGTCTGGACCGGGTCTGAATCATCACAACAAATCAACAAGCATGTGTTTTTTCCCCCTGAGCCAGCAGAACCGCGTCTGATCCAGGTGAATCATCGGTATTGATCGACAACACTATCAGGACTCACACATGAGGCCATTTCCTGCAGCGAGACTGTAAATAAATCCCACTTATTGCCCCTTTGAGTTTCGTTCACACTGTTCTTTAATTAACTATACATTACCCCAGTGGCTCTGCTGGGCTTCTCTATTATCTCCCCGGGTCCTGTTTGGACAGTTCAATACTACAGTAATTCAATACTAAGTCAACAGTGGTCCTTGGGGCAAAATCTGAGGAGCCGGCGAGGGAAAGAGGAAATACAGCAGAGAGAGTGAGAGCGGATATGAACCGAGCTGCCAGTGATGAACTGGAGTTAAAGTAATAAACCACAGAGAGAAAAGAGACCCTGAGGGGGAAAGTTCTGCTTTTTAAATGTTGTTAGAGTCACATTAGAGAAGTCGTAGCAGTAAAAATTAAAAGTTAAAGAACCCATATTGAAGAGCCGTCCCTGTCAGGGAGACTAATGAAGGGGAAAAATGTAAATTTTTGAATAAAAGACATAAAGTTTGTACATTAAATATGAATCATCTCAACATTTCTACAATATGTGTCATCAGCAGACTTATCAGAGATTATTTGAGTCTATGAGTCCAATTTTTCGAACCATGTTTGTGATGACAGAACCACATAGTTTCTACAAGGTGTCGGGCTGATAAACCAGGTATACTTAACAAGATGTCTGGATAATCTGTGGCCGTGTTTGTGGCAACAGAACCAGATATTTTGAGCCCAAACTTGGTTCCATCCCGACCTTAATCAAGGGATTTTTGTGCCTAAACCTAACCAAAGCATGAGCGCAGCGTCGTGACAGGAGAGAAATAGAAGATTCAACCTAAACAAACGTAAAAGTTCCAACAAAGTTTGAATTTAACTGTGGTTTTATCAGAAACACACGTAGCTGACAGTGGAGTCTCATCCCCATGTTGTCGGATATCAAATCTTTGTGGGGAGGTCGACCCGATCCACTAAACCAAAGCACTGATATATAACAACCCAACCCAGGATCGCTTATTGCTCCTTTAACAGGGGGATTATGTGAATGAATATTTCCTGAATAACTTCTTGGAGTTTCCTCAACGCCTCACACAACATCTCCACAAAAACCATATCAGAATTGTTCTTTCTCTCGCTGAGTTCATCCTGAAGTCACTCCCTGTCAGTTATGTGCACACGGGGGGGGGGGCAAGGGGGGCAGTCGCCTCCCCTCGTGGCTCAATTGTTGAAAAACGTGCGCTAAAGTGCCTTCTTGGGAGCCAAAACGTGCGCTAAAGTGCCTTCTTGGGAGCCAAAACGTGCGCTAAAGTGCCTTCTTGGGAGCCAAAATGTGTGCTAAAGTGCCTTCTTGGGAGCCAAAAAAGCATGTCAAAGTGCCCTCTTTGTTGGCAAAACACACTAAACTGCCCCCTTGACTGGTTAAAACATGATAAACTGCCCTCTTGGGAGCCAAAACACACGCTAAAGTGCTCTCTTGGGAGCCAAAACGCACGCTAAAGTGCCTTTCTTTTCGCCCCTGCCCTTCAAAAAGTCTGTGCACACCACTGCTCCCTGTGTTCTACCTACTGATCACCTGTTATTTATGACATATGGTGACTGAATCTGACTTTCCTGTAAGACATAAATGTTGCGTAGTCTGACCCTCAAGTTTAGGATTCCTAAACCTGTTCAGATCGTGCGGAAATGTCTGTTGTTTCCCTTTATCAAACGGAGCTCCAGCTGTCAGATAAATGTTGTGGAACAAAACAAAACGACTCGATCAGTCTCAAATGCGAGTCGCCTAACTTGAAAGCCGAACGCCCCGCCTCGGCCCGACGCTGTGTGGAAAATGGCTTCATAATTAAATGTGCATCGTCTGAGCGGCAGGACCCGTCACCGCCGTCACGTCTGACGGCGCTGACTCAGCCGGCGAACCATTCTTCAGTGAGAAAAACGTCGACTGTGTGAGACTTCCCAGTGGGGAAACGGTCGATATGAAGCGTCGATGTGCAGCAGGAGGTATTGTTTTCTCTGCATGTGTGACCATTTATATGCTGTGTGTGTGTGTGTGTGTGTGTGTGTGTGTGTGTGTGTGGAAACTATAGAAAGAGCTATTTAAAAGTCTGATCTCACACCATTGTTCTGCTCTGAGTTCCTTGAGCCTCTGAGAGATTAAATGTCATATTTAAAGCCGTCGCAGGATAGAAAAAGGCTCGGGAACAAAAACAAAAACAAAGAAGCTCTTAAAAGGTCGTTATATACCTCCAGTGTGTGGGTGATGTTTACGAACGACAAACGGCATCAACAGCCAATCAGAAAACAGAAGGGCTTCTTCATCAAATATCACATTTTAGACTGCAGTTTATAATTGTTTTCATAATGATTAATGCACTAATCTGTGATTTCTGTCGCCAATCAAAAGACTTCTGATGATTTATGGTACAGCCCGACCTTCTGGAGGAATAAACACCCGGAGCCACAGGTTCTGAACCGGGTCCGGAGCCGTTTATACCGACGGGAGGAGAGCTCAAACATCAGTTTTTAACTTTTGGGATTAAAAAAGTGGATTAATCTTCCCTTCTGTTTATCACCATGACTGCAACAACGATCCAGAAGGGAAATGTTAATCACTTCATGAACGTTGTGTTACAGAGAGGAGAGAGAGAACCAGAACCAGAACCAGAACCAGAGTCTCTGCTGAGTGCTGAGTTGAGTCAGAGTTGACCTCAATACAAACACACCTTGTTCGTGCTTTTGCTGGTTTACAGCTAATTTGTACGGTAATTTAATCCAGTTGTTTTCCAGAATTCGTACACTTTATATCTTTAACATGTTCAACAGTTTGCTTTAAAGTCAGACTATGTTAACTTCCACATGTGATAAGATTAGAGAAGACAACACAGGGTTATAGATCAGTTCTGCTATCCAGCTGTTTTGCTTCACGACCTCACAAAAGCACTTTTCTTGGGCCCCTTGTCTCGTTCCAGATGTTGTTAGCAGACACATCTTGCATACAAAATGCTCATTTTTCCATTTGAAAAACTGTTCAAACCCTCCACTATTTCACACGATAAGCAGTTTATCACTCCTGACCACTTTAATTTACCTTTTGACCCCTTTTTGCTCGAGTCAAACCCAGAGATTCGAATCCAATGGACTTAACAAAATAGTTCCATTGTTCGTCGAAGGTGGACGAAGAGGCGCTGACTAAACAATAAAGATTCAGGAACACAGGTCCTGAGCTCAGCTGGTTTGACGGGTCAGTGCCTCCACTCTCTGTACATTTGTCGGGACATTAATGATTATGTGAATCTGATGTCTCAACACTTCCTGTACGGTATGTACGGACCAGAGTAGCTGGTCAACATAACGTTCATACTCTTGTTCTACCAGCTTCACAAGAACCAAACTACATTTTTCCCTCAGGCTGTAGTTCAGCTTCCTCCAGTGAGAAGTCATCTGCTTTCAGACAAGAATATCAAAACTGATGTGAGTCTGAAATGTTCATGATTATGTCCCATTATGTCGCGTATACCAGAGAGTTGGACTCCGCGGAGAGACAGTAATCCAGATTAGATGAACAGGGTTGTGAGGCCCTTCAGCACCTCGTGTCCCCGCTGTCAGTCTCTCCACACGAGGAAGACGAGCTGTAGATTGCTGCAGGAAGAAATTATTTCCTGTTGTGTGGTAATGATCCTTAAAACTATTGATTAATGAAGATTAATTTATCATAGAGTGGAATAATTAGCTGGCTTGCTGGACTGTTTGTAGGTGTTTGGATGAAGAAATATTGCATTAGAAAGCTGCTAAGTGTTTAAAATAACATGTATAATTAGATGTGTTATTTATATGGTTATGAAATGTACTGTTAAGCAGAAACCAGTCGGAAGTTTCCTGGAAACGTATTAAAGATATTAGGTAAAGTAATTTCAATACATTTTGTGGATAATAATTGGTAATTTGGAGGTAATTTCTGAAGAAATTTCAAAGATGTGACTTAGTGATAATCACCAAAGTACCATGAAGTTTGTGGACCTGGAAAACCTGGAGTATAAAGTGTAAATGTAGGACTTTTACTTTACTTTCACCACTGATACCAACTGGTTCTGACCGGTTACTGCGACTACTACAACACGACCCATATAATCTGATCCTGATTGAATTAGCGCCTCTGTAAATAGCGATCGATGCTTGTGAGACTGTCCTCCAGCGCCGGGTGGATATTTTAAAAACGTAGCTGCAAAGTGATCACAAGCAGCAGATGTCTACGTAGACGACACTTCCACAGCAGACTGGAACCTAGAAGGCCAAACAAAAGAAGCCGGACATTTCCTTGTTGGTAAAAGATCAATATCTTACCCAAGAACATTTTCACACCTCCGTCATCTTTGTTATGTTTCTCTCCCTGTTGAGGAAACGAGCCGACAGCTTGATTGTTTGTGTTCTCTTTAGTTTTCAACGAGTGAATCAGCTGACGGCCTTCGGAGCCTTTAATTATATCTATTTCATTTGATCATATTTACATTGATTTCATCTTCGCAGTCTTGGCTGACATACATCAATAACAATACAACTGATTGTAAGGACATTTTGTACAGACATTATGTTTGACAATCGTCTGGATTCTAAGACTGTTGATGTTTTTTTGGGAGGACTTTCTGGGAATGTTTTTGTTTGTGCTCCTACAAAATAATCTACATTATTTTACTTACTTGCTTAAAATAAAGTGTTACTGACAGACGTGCTTCATCTCTGTGTGTTGCTGCAACAGCGTCAGAACCTTCAGAGTCTTCCTGTTTCTAGTTTAACTCGTGGGACTCGTGATATTATGGAAACAGCAGACTTCCACCTCGGGTTAAGTTTGAAACGGTGAACAGCACGTGCACACCTACTGTATTTTTTGGTGAACACCTACATTACCCTTGGCTATAACTATTTCAACTGCTAGTTTCACGATTTATCTGTTAGTTTAAGCTTTTGTTTTGCACTCTCAACTACAACAAGTAGTGTTTCGGCTGAAAAACCCTTAAAAAACTCCAGAGCAAGTAGCAGAGTTTGAGCCTGTCACAGCAGAACGATGTGTATTATTATTAGTGTCTGTTTGCACGTGACCGAGAGGCTTCATCATGTTTATGTTTTCTATATAATACCCTCCTCCATCCTCCTATTACGTTTCCATACCTTGTACATGTGTATATTTTAGGGAATACTTTCCTACAATCATCAGACGCGGTTGAGGAGTCAATCACAGCTGGTATGTGTTCTATTTCTCAGAAGCGTATAGATTTACACCACTTAACTATACGTCTCTATCTATAGGAGCTGTGTGTGTGTGTGTGTGTGTGTGTGTGTGTGTGTGTGTGTCAGACATGAAAGTACAACATGTGATTGTGTGTGTGTGTGTGTGTGTGTGTGTGTGTGTGTGTGTGCAGTTGGCCGTGCTGAGAGGACGATAAGAGGCTTTAGTCCGACGAGCTGTTTAACAGTGAAATGTGTCCGGACTGATACGCTCTGATCTCGGACAGGAAGTTGAACCTGGCTCAGGTTTTTCGCCATCAGCTCAGTCTGATGTCAGCAGAAAATGGTTTAGCCAATTAAATATGCGCGAGCTGACGTGCCAGGAAAGCTGTCTCGCAGTGTCTTCTGGGTCGAGTCCCTGTCGTTGTTATTTAAGACAGATCATTAGGAAGTGTTAGGAGGAGTCAAGATCAAGTCTTTTACGATGACGCAGCAGTCCTTTAAATCTATAATACTGAATGATCAAGGTGTTAAGCTTGTCATGTTTGACACGGTCGTATTTGAAGTTTTTCTCTATACAGTCAAGTTCAGGTCAAGTCTCGAGTGTATATTTTGGGGAATTAAAGGATAATTCTGGTTTATTATGACATAAGAGGCCAGCGCTAATACAATGCATGGGACCTCGTTGGTAGTGGAGGTGAAATATACAATCCAGAAGTTCAGTTTGAGTGACGAATCAGATGCCACAACACTGTACAGAGGTCAGTGATAGTCTTTACAAGTCATAGAGGGTACCTCAGGGACAGTTATTTTATCTTTTGCAGCTTAAATTTCAAGATAAACACTAGAAATACAGTAACCTGGGGGCAAGATACTAAGGTTGACAAGAAGGCATTATGAAAAGTGAGATTTTATGAACTGAAGGATAAACAAAGGTACAAACCACAATAACAGGAGGAAGCAAACAGAGTTAAGACAGACGTGAAAACGAACCAAAGGAAAGGAAAACAGTCAGAAACTGATTAATGAAACAAAGGGCGGGGAAAAGACCAAGACAGGAAGTGGGAAGTAAAACATGACACACGAGGATATGATCTACAAAATAAAACAGGAAACAACAAGTAGTGGTTCAGGAGTGGTGAAAAATATATTTTGTTACCATGTGCCAATTCCAGTTGTTGTGCTAAGCTAAGCTAGCCTGATCGCACATCCTCATATTTGTGGCCTGTCCCCAGAAATCTCCCAATTTTTGGAAAAACAGATTGCAAATTGTTATTAAAACCACTTAATGAACACCCCCATTTTAAGGTTCTTTTTCCAAAATGACATACCCAAATTAAAAGCATGACAGCTTTTAAGAGTTTGAGATTCAGGGATGTGTTTGGTACCATTGGAAAGGTAACACCCTCAAGTTTTTTCTAGAAGTGTAAGTGTGATTCTATGACATACTGACACAGAGTTACAGAGGTTGGAACACAGGTTTTGGTTTCCGTCCAAACACAAGGGTGTTCCTATGTTGGAACGGTGTTCCTTAAGGGGTTAAAGACCTCTGACCTTTTCCTCTGACATCTCAGTCAGGATGGGAAGCTACAATGAAAATGTTATCCTGTTTTCCAGGTCACAAGTCGTATAAATGTAGAGAATCCGACAAACTGCTAGCATCTCACAGCTACATATGTGACAACGTGTTAGCTAACGTGTGCGTTCAACTACTTTCTATCTGACATTACTGTTTGTTTCCATTCCAGGCTTAGATTAACCTGTTTTAGATGTATGATGATATTGTAGAATACATTTACACTTTTTTCTGTTGAGTGGTGTGTCAAACAGTAACGTTAGCCAGGAAGTGGTTGAATGCTAATGCTAGCTGTTGTCTAACAGAAGCTCGTGGCTGATCAAATAAGTTGTTTAACCATCTGACTTATGGTTTCCAAAATATTGAACCAATTCAACGAGGCTCGAGTCTACAGTTCACTGAAAAAGAGTCCAAACTGAGACAATGTCAATCAGAACTAATACTCTTGTGTTCCATGTCTTGTTCTTTTTCTGACCCCGTCCTCATTCAGTTAGGCTGAGAAATGAAATTACAGTCAAATCACCCCATGGGTTGAGGGCTAATAATGAGCCTGGGTTAATTGTGACAATCTAATCGTGAGGAGAGAGGACACAGAGACGGGGAAACATGTTGGACTTCAAATGCATTTAAACTCGCGGGTCACTGGGTTTGTCTGCAGAACTGTTGACTGGTGTGAAGCGAGAAGGAAAAAAGACTGATGTGAATGTCAGCGAGAAAGTTAAGTGACATTTATAACAGCAAGTCGATGTGAAGGAGCCGAACAGTATGAACAAAACGACATAATTCAGAAAATACAAAGAGACCTGCATGTTTTCCTCAGACTGAGATGGTTTCCATGGTGAACACTCGACTGTTCTCTGCTTATACAAAGTGCTGCATGAAAATACATACAAAGACTTCTTCTGCACAACAGTCGAGGGAAATTATCACACTGCAGGCACAATCAGGTAGAGTATTGTTGCTTTTACCTCTTCAGGGCTCTAAAACGTGATGAAAGGATCCATTATTCAGCTTTTAGCAAGTCCAACACAACCAGCAGACTTGATTTTATTTTATTTTCGATGTTATATTGTGACAACGCTGTCCTAAAGGTCTGGTTAGGTTTAGGAACAAAAACGACAAGAAGATCACGTTCACCCGGTTCTGTCACCATCAATATTGCTGAAAAATGACGCCATGTTTCTTTAAAAATATCCGTTGGTTTCACACTTTGAAATGTCAAAACGTTGCCTGTTTCACACGGCCGTAACATCACATATAATGTGTCCGTGGTTTGCAGAAAGGTGTATGCTATCATGTCTCGTCTAGTTAAGGTTGTCTTGTGTTTTCACTCCTGTGTTTCCTGTTTCCTGTCTAACTCTCCTCTCGTTTCCCCTTCACTTCCTGTCCTGTGATCGTCTGCTCCGCCCTGATTCGTTGCACCTGTGCCTCCTTATCCCTCGTTATCTCTCCCTTTTGGGTTCAGACCTGTTTGCCAAGTTTCTGACATATGCACACAGCACATTTTCACCTCGCATTACTTGAGTTCTTCATTCGCTTTAAGGCATTTACACTCCAGGGACACAAATATACTAAAACACTACGTGGCTTCAAAGGTGAATTTGTGATCATGCTCCAAAAGGAAGTTGTGACGCGGATAAATGATCGTATTAAAAATGATACTTAACGCAGAGCAAGCAGAATAACCGACTGTCTCGGGGCTCCAGTCCGGTGTGCAGTGATTTATTAATGTGTCAAAAACGTCAAAACAACAAACAAACAAACTGATCAAGGCTGCTGAAGATCAGCTCCCAACTTCTGTGAGGTAAAATTACTCTTTTTATCAAAGCAGTCTGGTTGATTTGAAGCTTCTGGTCTCTATCAGTAAATCCTTAATGCATTTTATACCTGCCCATAACACCCACTGACAAGTTAAAAATATTTCTTTCTTATTCAAAACTGCAATTTGTCTAACAATCAAACTACTAGCTCTGAAACTACAGTACATGTACAAGGAATTTATATTTTGCTCTAATTTCTCAGACATGAATGTCAGAGCCGTCAGAAGCAGAGACGACAGCGATCACGCCCTCGATCACACTTCTCATTAACGCCATCTGCACACGCAAGAACTTTCAAAATGTAGGCGAGCTTGACTGGCACGAGTTCGTCCCCTTCTGTCACCAACAAACTGCCTCGTTCTCGCTGCTGTATGAATCTGAGCGAGCTGGGAAACAGAGAGGAACGTTGATGTTTACGTCAATGTGACTGAGTATATATATTTCTAGTCTGTATGTAACTGTGCCAGCTGTGAAAACAAATGTTCCTCCGAGATAAATAAAGATCTAAAGTCACTTTTTTGGGGGGGATTTATACCAGATTGCAGCTCTATAGATGTTTTCCTGCTTCTGATTTACACATTTCTATAATCGCTGGTGCAATTACTGAGTCACTGATAGCGAGTTATTCACACACTCTTAGTTGGAATTTACGAGGAGACAGAAGCCGCCAACAGAAGCTCTTTAAGTGATGGTGATAAAGTGATAAAGAGTATAACAGGACTGGCTCCATTCTCCCTAATGTTCACTCTGCTAATCAGTCGGTCCAGGAATTTTAATCGCTCTGTCAGATGTATATTATCACAGTCCTGACATGAAAATTGGGGTTTGTTTATTTTGTTCCTGCTGTGACCTGATTTTAAAAGGCGCTTCTATCTGACCTCAGACCCGTGAGATTCAGTAGATTTCACGCCGACATTACCCACAGTGCCCCGCTGTAATCTCCGCTCTGGGAATACTGGAATGTGGGAGAACTAAAGGGGTGTTTATTTTCAAGAAGCGTGGCAGTCCGAGCGCAGAGGATTGGAGGAGGCATTCGGGTCGCTAATTCTATGTTAGCACAGTGATACAGCTGGTTAAAAAAACACTTCACACAGGCTGGAGACCCTGTGCCCGGTGAGTGGGCACAGAAAACAGACGGATGGATAAAAATAAATGAAATGCTGAATGTTTACCACTTGAACTTTGTCTCTGCGTCACCACTCGAGCTTGTCATATCAGCCCCCGTCAACAAAGCTAATTACATTATTGTGTTAAACCTGCAGAGACCTCGTCACTTCAACGATAACTGTGCACTTGAAATGTACTTCAGACGCTCCTGCTCACGTAATATGTGAAATGGCAGGTGAGAAATGGCTGTTTGAAGTAGAAGAGCCTGTATTTTCTGTATGAATGCGCTAACGGACGTGTCGACTCTCACAAACCATCACACGACCTTTGCTGTGTAGCTAGGGCGGCCATTTTAACTGTTTACGTAACGGTATATTCCATACGAACTGTCCACTGATCATAAAGTGAGTGTTACGATTCAAAAGCGCTTCAAAGAGACACAAGAGCGAACCAAACAAGCTAGTCCTCACGTAAAGATTAATTGTTACTAAATACTTGAAGTCGCTAACTGGCAAGGTGTAACTGCTGTGTGGCTAACTGATAGCGCTAACACTAGCTAGCAGAGTGACCGGTAAAAAAGGTAACATGGAGTTCAGTCGACGTATCTGACCTGCAGTTGAAAAATGCTGAAATTACTAAACATGCCAGTAACATTAGTAGATAACCTCTGTTACTTTAGCATAATTACCACTAAGCCAACAACGCTACTAACTTTGAACTAACAGCATTGTTGACTTAGTGGTAATTATGCTAATGGTGTGTTGTGTTGTGTTGTTCTTTTGCTTATTTACATCATTACTAAACAGTATTTTTCAAATTGCAGGTCAAATAAATCGACTGACCTCCTCCGCTAGTTTCAGTTTGAAACACATTTTTCTTTATGTATTTGCATTCTTAAGGTACATTAAACAAATACCTGCATTTACAAAACAAAAACAAAATATATTTTGCACCTCTTTTTTTGTAGATTATGCTAGCTTCTAGCTCCGGGGACTTCCTGTTTGAATAAGTAGTTGACGTCTCTTGTGTCCTAAATAACAAAATGTACGCCATCTTAAGAACTTGGAAGGATTAACACTGAAATAACTTCATGGATTTATGAATAACCAGGTCAAGTGTTCCACCGCTGAGCCCCTCATGTGCCTCATGTTGACCCACCCAACATCCTGTTTCGCGTAAGACTCACCTTTAACTTGTTGGTTTTGGGGACCTCTCATGATGAAATTCGACCACTATGGCCAATCGCTCAAACACTGGCTCCTCTTTGAAGAGGTTTGAAGCGTCGGAATAAATCTTTCAGTTCCAATAACGCGACTGACGTGTTGTTTTCCCAGCCCGTTTTGGATTCTGTCCAACGGCTTTCTATGTTTTTCACTGGTGTTTGTGTGTACTATGATCTATTCCTGTTTGGTTTATGATATTACGAGCAGGGCATTAGAGACTGTGGCACGGGATGTTTATACGCAGAACATCAGGGGGCTGTAGGGGAGGTCAGAGGTCATGTGGTCACATCCTGTCTTCATATGTCAAAATGTTCTCCCATCATCCAACACCGTCATGCTCTAATTAAATCTAACCCCATTTTTTATCAGCTGATCCCGACTCGATGATTTGTTCTCACTTGGGTATGTGCAAGGTGAATACAGTTTAAAGATGGAGGCCACAGTGGGTAAACTGGAGTTATTTATACTTGTACGGTGCAAAAGATTTATTGGTGTGTGTTGAACCCACGCGGCACACGAGGGAGCGTTTCTCTTCTTCTTGTCATGAGAAGTTTTGGTTATCAGTGGGAACTGACACAGTTTCTGACTCTGCCTACTGAGACGTGGCAGAATGTGGAAAATGGGTCATTAGCCGTGTGTAAACATGAACTTACTGACATTATTTTAAGATAAACTGAGAGCAACCAATTAAAATGATTCTACAAGCATTTATACCTCTTTTTCAAAGGAACATCAAAACATTTTGGGACTTTTTTTGTAGCTGTTTTGGGTTTTTGTCTTTACGTTTTTTGAAGTCGTGACACTCTTTGTAGTAGTTTCATGTATACCTTGTTGGGCTTCTTTGTAGTTGTCTGAAGTCACTGTATGTCTCTTTGAAGTTGTTTTGCATCTCTATCTTTTTGTGGACCTCTTCGTTGTCACTGTGCGTCTCTTAGCAGTCTTTTTGTAGTCGCTTTAGGTTTCTGTTCCTTGTAGTCACTGTATTTCTCTTTGTAGTTGTGTGACTCTGTAATTTTTGTGGAACTCTCTGTAGTCGTGTGTCTCTTTGTAGTTGTTTTGGGTTTTTGTCTTTATGTTTTTTGAAGTCTTAACTCTCTTTGTAGTAGTTTGTGTATTTGTCTTTTTAGTCATGTGTCTCTTTGTAGTTGTTTTGCATCTCTATCCTTTTGTGGATCTCTTCGTTGTCACTGTGCGTCTCTTAGAAGTCTTTTTGTAGTCGCTTTAGGTTTCTGTCTTTTTGGATCCCTTTGTAGTCGTGTGTCTCTTTGTAGTCGTTTTCAGTCTCTGTCTTTTTCGGTGGCTTTATAGTTTGTGTGTATCTCGTTCAGGGACATGCTACAGGTGAGCACTGATATACATTTAGACACTGAACTTAACTTTATAGTTCACACTGCAGATGACAAGATGTCAACTCCTGTCCAAAGCTTTCTGCCACAGCAGATCCACACTGACACTACACTGGACGGATATTATATTGAACACGAGCACATTATGCAACTTAACAGTAAAAAAATGTCTCCATGAAATCCACACTTTAGATTTATGACTCTAGACCAACAACATGTGAACACTTCGCACTTCACACTTCAAACAGAGACCCTCCGGCGCTCTGAGCCTCTCAGTAATCCATCAAACTCACATATTTCATCTTGAGAGGTCGACAAATGTTAAGGTGTGTTTGGACAGAAGTCCAGCTGGAGAAGAACAACTTTAACAGTGTAAAGCCACATTTTGATGAAAAAGAAATAATCACCAGCTGCCTTTCAGTTGTTTGTGTTTGAGATTTTATATCATGTCCTTTTTACCTCCCGGGCTCCCGACTCTGAACATCTCCTCATTCCTCAGACACAGAAGAACATCTGGTGGCCCTGAGGTGCAAAACACAACCGAGGATGATAATTCTTACAGAAAAGATACAACTGTAATCGTCCAGAGCGACAACGCACAAAACAGCACAGCATTAACAGAACAAATAAACAAAAAGCTCTCTCATTTTCTGTGGCGGCGCCTGGTTCATAGCACATCAGGGCCACTGAACATCGATCACGGATGGAGTGCTGTAGCTGCTTTTAGTGAGTTAGAGAGTTCACGGCTAACGAAGCAACAGAGAGCGATAAAGCAGGCAGAGGTTTAACTTCTCGCTGGGTCTGTTCTAATTGAGTCGACGGAGCTGTCTGTCTGCATACACGAGATGCCTTCGGCTTTTCACCAGCTTATTTTAAAAGGCTGTGAACCCCCGAAAGAGCACACAAGCTATGCAGGCTATACATTGTGTATCTTTGAGGCTGTGTGCAGATGATAAATTGCTTTAATTGGAGCATTTAGATATCGAGCCTGCGGCAAATTGGTTCCAGACAAATAAGATAATATACCACCCACTCATGACTGGCCTTGAACCTCTGCGCTGCCTGTGTTTGTGCGAGGCAGGATGCTCTCGCTCAGGGCCGATCTGTCCCGCTGCAGTAAAGCTCTTAAAGCCCACGTTTGTTTGTGCAGCAACGATGATGAATAACACAAAATAGTTTTTTGCGCTGCACTCAAATACACAAAGTACTAAATATGATCATTTTCCCAAAGAGGCCACCAGAAAAAATTTATTTGACTTCTGACTCATCAATTTGAAGACTTATTGCACTTAGAGGGATAGTAATAACATGAGGTTACTTAGCTTAGCTTAGCACAGAGACTGGAAACAAGTGGGAAACAGCTATTGACAGCTATCCTTGCCGTGCTGCCAAAGAATCGCCGCTACGTTTAATTTCCTGTAAATTCTTCACAATAAAAGCTTGCTGTTATTTTGTCATTTAAAGCTGTTATTATGAAGCAGCATTACAGGAAAATTAACTTAACACGACTCTTAAAACAGAAGAACACAGCTGATGTTTGAAATAACAAACAGGACAAGTAAAAAAACTGAAGAGATTCAGCTGGAAGATGTAAAAGTACTGAACACATCGACTTTTAGCACAAATCAGCGCATTAAAACTGGTGATGGAAAAACAAATCGCCCGTTTGACTCGACGCAGCTGAAAGTGCTGGTCAAAAAAACGCCTTTAGAGTTCGCTGGTGAACACAATGAAGCATTTAGCAGCTTAAGAGCCATTTATTTGGTAGTGGAGACCAAACATAGAGCTAAAAGAATAGAGAATACCAAACTTATATTCACCAGGTAAAACAAAATGAATGCTGGATGTGTAAATATCTGTCGTGATGATGTTTCCACAACTTTGTTTCCACTTCCCCCGAAATGGGCACAAGAAAATTCAGCCACTGGAGGTTTGAAACCAAAAATAAACCCTCATGGAAAAACATCCTAAAGACTGCAGTTTCTTTCTAGGAAATTATAATGGGTCCCTGAGGGAACAATAAATTAAAGTGCTACCGTGACTTGTGTTTCCAGCCTGAAAAAACAATTTTTACTGCGTTTCTGGTTCACCGGGGGAACTTCTATCCTTCTTTCTCTCCCTCTCGCTTTGAACTTTATGTGAGTTCTTTACTGTCAGTATCTCCGTGAACAGAGTAGTAATTTACAGCTAAAGTGACTAAAGATGCACACACACACACACACACACACACACACACACTGGCCTCTTCTGGCTCCAGTCCAAAGGCTCTGATAGCGATTAAGCGTTTAATGTCCGCTCCAGAGGAACTGCGGGATTTCTGTGACAGATCAGCACAAATTCTCATAACCCCCCTTCACTCGCTCTCCCAGATTACCTGATCTGATGTGATCTGTGTTTGATCCCCGTTTTATTACAAGCGCTCTGCTGTCTGCGGACGGACGGCAGCAGCCTCGGGCGAGTTTTTGTTGTAAAACCATCTCTGCGCCAACGAGGCTCAGGGACGGTACAGCCTGAGATACTTCACCTGCAGCAGCAACAACTGCAAGGGGCTAAAACTGAACAGTCACCAAAGTGAGAGTTAACTGTTATTAAAGGAAAAGATGGACATTTTAGGAAATACACCTTGTGTTCTCTGGTGGCGGGTTAAAAGGAGAAGATTGAAACCATTCTCATCTCTGTAGGTCAATATTATTGTTTTTGGTTAGCTTAGCTTAGCTTAGCTTAGCGCAAAGACTGGAAACGGGGGAAAACAGCTAGCCTGTTCAAAAGCCTAATGACAGATTTATCAATGACGTGACGTGCAATTTTGATGTCCAAAGCACATTTATGGAGTAAAAACACAAAAAATGGTAATAAAAAACACATTAATTCAATCTATTAATCTCTGCTTATCTAATGATAGGAACATGTATTGAGGGTTTTACAAAGTTTAAGAGTTATTAGACACAATGGTCACAAAATGTCATACCGGATAACTGTCCGGACCTCATGGTGAAATGCAAAAAAGCTACAAAATAGTTGAAAAGAAAATAAATTAAAAAATTGTATGAGTGTTGCTTTTGATATATGAAAATGTTACAAAAAATTAGACATCTAGTGGATTCTTATGCCAAAACTGGTGTGTCAGCCAATGTCATCCGGGATAACAAGCAAACTGGAGCAAATTTATGGGGCATTATGGGGCACACATTATTAGACAGGAAGTTAGGCCATCAGGAAGACCCGAAAGGACCCCCAAACAATGGTGAAAGGTTAATAGGTCTCTCTTAAAATGTGCTTTATTGTTCAAGGCAGTTTGCCATTGTTGTAGCATAAGGGGCATGTATGGAGTGAAAGAAGGTAAATAGGGAATATGTCAACCCAGAAGAAATTACTTAAAATAGCTTCATATAATGTGAATGGGATACTTAATCCAATTAAAAGGTCCAAGATTGTAAGTAAAATGAGAAGGGAAGGGGTCGGAGTGGCTCTATTGCAAGAGACGCACCTGTCAGAGACAGAACATGGAAAACTAAAAAGAAATGGGTTTAACCAAGTATTTTCTTCATCTTATAACACAGGTCATAGAAGAGGAGTGGCCATTATGGTATCAGGAAAAATTACTTTTGAAAAACTTTCAGAAATATCAGATAAACAAGGAAGATATGTACTGATTAAGGGGAGATTAGAGGGTGAATTGGTCACCATTCTTAATGTGTATGCCCCCCCAGGCTCAGACTGGGTATTTTACAGGCAATTGTTTGATAAAGTGGTATCAGAGGGGGAGGGTATTATGATTTGGGGAGGGGACTTAAATATCAGACTAAATCCAAAGCTTGACTGTTCAGCCAGTGGTACACAGAAATCAGGGATTAATAAGAAGTTTGTAAATTTAATGACAGAATTGGGAGTAATTGACGTTTGGAGAGAGTTAAATCCTAGGGGGAAGGACTATACATTTTTTTCAGCACCACATCAAATATACTCCAGGATAGATTATTTTTTCATGTTCAACAAGGACAGTTATAGGATTGAAAAGTGCGAAATTGGAATGAGAGACATATCAGACCATAGTCCAGTATATATGACTCATATATGACAAAATCAACACTTTGGAGGCTAAATATAAATGTATTAGAAGAAATTAATCTCAAAATTATATAAAGAAATCGAAAGATTAAAGGGCAATAATACAACATATATAAAAGAAAAGTGGGGAAAAGAGACAGGGAGGATGTTATCAGAAGAGGAATGGGTGAGGGTAAATGAAGGACAATGGAAAACAACATGCTCCCTCTCATGGAGAGAATATGGCTGGAAGAACATTGTAAGGTACTTTATTACACCAGCACAACAGAAATCTCGAGATACACGATGTTGGAGACTTTGTGGGGAGAATAAAGCCAATCATTTCCATATCTTTTGGGGATGTCCCTGTATTCTACCTTATTGGCAGGAATTACAGAAGAGTATGGAAAACATTCTGAAAGTGCAAATTCCACTTACATTTGACGTATTATACTTGGGGAAAGAGAACCAGGAGATTACAAGGTCCGGAGGAAAATACTTATTTCGAATAATGCTGGTGGCAGCTAAAAAAGCCATCACCAGAAAATGGTTAAAAATTGAAGTACCGAAAATGGAGGACTGGGTTGAGGTAATGCTCAATATTTATAGAATGGAGAAGTTGACTTTCTCAACTAGACTAAAAACAGAGACTTTTAAAAAGTACAGGGAAAACTGGGTTAATTTCGTGTCTCCATTGAGAGCAGACTTTGTGCAGTAAGGACGATGTTTAAGGTAGACCTCTGATCCCCTTGGTTTAGGCTACATACTTGTTCTTTGTTCATATGTTTATTATGTTTACCCTCCAATAGGAGAAAAGGGACAAGGTGAGAGAGGTGTGAAAATAAGGACAGGAGGGAAAAAAAAGAGATGTTTAGTCTTGATTATTTTCTCCATATTTAATCTACTGTAATTTTTTGTGAGACTATATGTCTAGTTTTATACTGTTGGAAAATTGTATATGTGAAATGTTGAACATGGATTTGTGAAATCAATAAAAAATGTGAATGGAAAAAAAAAAAAAAGTGCTTTATTTACTCTTTTCAGTCACTGGTACACTATGTTGTAAAATCCTGTGTCATATGGGATAACGCTAAAAAACAATGTTGATTTTATGCAAATTTGTTTGTTTTATGTAAAATTATATACTTTAATGTTGAGGGTCAAGTTTCCAGATTTCTGTAGGTAGCCAAAACAACTGCCTGATTGAGTTTCAAACGGAGTTTCGTCATACTGGATAACAATTTTGTCATATAGGATAACAGTTATTTTCTGTTACCCCACAGTGTCATCTGTTATACAGAATGACACATATTTGACAGTAGTACTGTTTTATGCTTTTATTTGTATAATTTCCATTCTTATTGTGATATTAACACATTATTATGCACATTTAAATTTATTGCTGGCATATTATATTTTAATAATGGTATTTTTAAGCACTTTTTAGTATTTGAACACTTTAAATTGCTTAAAGTTTTTAAAATATGTTATGTGTCCCTGAGTCGACTGTCCCACTGTTACTCTGATGTAAACATGGATTATTGATGAACATCAATAATATTTAGGTTGTGTAAAGATGATATTTCAAGTGGAAACATTAGGTGTCATACCGGGTAACGATTTCAGTCAGGTGGGATAACGCTGATTAAAATGCCTTAAAATGCATAATTTCATTTTATGGAGTTGAGAAAACAATAATAGTATGATGCCAAGTACTGTCAAGGATTTTCAGACATTTTGCAGATTGAATCACTTTGTAGCATTAAAATATAGGTGAGAACTTGAGCAAGTAGGGTCATGTCTATAGCAAACACATTATAATGAAAAAAAGGAATTGTCTAAATTTCATTTTTTGAGCTTTAAATATTGGTAACTGTCTTACTTTACATATTTATGAAGCATTATTGACATTAAAAGTTCTAATATAATAATATTTTGAAAATTCATAAACGTTATCCAGTAGGACATTTTTGACTGGTGTCATCAAATAACTCTAAATTAAAACACATAAAATACATTTTTTGAAAATGAAATTTTAAAAATGAGTACATAACATCCTCATAAAAGGTAAAAAATACATTGATCTCAGTTTTAACCTATTTACATTTTTGGTCAACTTATTCGTCACTGAGCAGTCAAATCTGAGGTTAGCTGATGTAAGTAAAACACTTCCTAACTCACTAGCTAATAACGGTCAGCTAACGGTACATCAGGAGGAGTTAGCCAAAGGGACACGGACAGACGGACAGACAGACGGTCATCAACTCATCGCCGTCAGCCGAGAGCTCCTAGCCGTCAACCGGGGGACAGACGGATGCTCGTCACGTCACGCGCGGAGTATAGCGGCGCTGACCTAGCGGTATAGCGGCGCAGCGCCGCTGTTCCACTGTCTGGGGAGAACCCTGCTTAGGCGGGAGGCAAAAATGCTTGGGCGCCGCGCCTAAGCCGTATAATGGCAGGGAAAACCCTGATAGTGACATCTGTGGTAAGCAAATGTTAGCAAAACACTACCTATCACTACTCTGGTCTCTCTACTGTTTTGCTGTATATATTATTCTTGTTTATTGTTTATAGCATACTGTGCACTGTATATATACACTATGTATATATTGGATTCTATTTATGTTATATACAAAGTGTTTTATTTGCGGACCCACTACTGCTGCTGTAACAAAATAATTTCCCAGTCTGGGATCATTAAAGTAGTTCTATCTATCTATGTATCTATGTATCTATCTATCTATCTATCTATCTATCTATCTATCTATCTATCTATCTATCACTAGCCAACTAGTAGCGGTTGGCTAATGTTTCATCAAGAGGAGTTAGCCTAATGTCATATACAGAAATAGCTACATTTCAGGTTTGCTAATGTTAGCAAAATGGTACTTCACTCAGTAGCTAACAAACGTATAACAGTTAGCTTACGTTACATCCAGAAGAGTTAGCCTAGTGTCCGATTTAATTATAGTCGGATCACCAACGTCAGCCAAACGGGACCAGTACCACCATGTTTCTTGTTTAGCTTGTCCGACCTAGCAGCAGTAACTACGGGAGGCGGGACTATAGTTCAGCCAGTTCATTAAAAAAGCTCCAACAAATGGATTAATCTATTTGATTGTTTGATCTAAACATTGCAGTCATGGTGTCTGTTATGTAATCGTGTCATTATGATGATCACCGCGCCGTCACAACGAGTTTCTAATGTATAATTATCGTTCTTTATCTGCTGCTGCTTCCTCTTTTTCGTCCTCGTCCTTCATCAGTCACGTCCTTCGTATTCAATCAGCTACATCATGACTCCGCGTTAATGGGCCTTAAACCTACAGAACATGTTCATCCGTTAAGATAATGATCTGTTTACAGCCCTGACATGTATATTATTGCATCGCTAATGAGTCATTTATGGAGTTGACTTCATTTGCGACTCAGACTTGAAGGCTGCGAACAACAAATCAAACAAATCCCATGAAAACACTCAAAAACAACAATGGACGTATACGCTAAGTAGTGTTTGTATAACAGCCTGATATATCTTCTTTCTCTGAGCCGCAGCGCTTCATTAATATTAAAACACATCAGTGAGCCAGACTGTAGTTTCTTCGATAATGCTTTATGTTGAGGTCATGTTCGGCTCACTATCTTGACACCACAGTTTCAGACAGGCTTGTAATAAATCCTACACAGCGTAAACAGAAGACGAAACATATTTACTGTACCAAGAGAGAGGACTTGTGTTAGTTAATAGATAATAAAGCCCTTGTAACATGTTTAATGATGTATTTATTGATCCTTATAAGGCTTTAATCTCCCTTTCTAGTCTAGTAGATGCAAAAAAGCAAAGTTAAATGTTAACGAGTGCATATAAAAGTATGTATTAAGTATGTATTAATAAAGCAACAGTAAAGAATGACATCATAGGTAAGTTAGTTAAATAAGTCCTCATCAAAACAGCCATTCAGGTCGACTGTGAAAACAACTTATAACCACACTCATTGCTGTCTGTTGTTAGGTGTCAACCTCTAGTGGCCGTAGTCATTATTATTAGCTGGTGAAAAGTCGACTTTTATTTTGAAGCAGTCCAGTCACAGAAAATGCTGTTAGAAAGTCTGTTTCTAAAGCTTCTTGTGAGTGTTTATAAATGTTATGATCAAACAATAATGCTTTTACTAACAGAGTCTTTTTAATGCTTAATAATGTTAATAAGCATCTAATACAGACGTTTATATGCACTTATTACCTATTGAATAACACTTATTACATTAAGATCCTATTCTGAGTCAAACTACTGATGTAAAATACATAATTTAATTAAAGTATTATAAATCCAATCCAGTAAAATGTCCAGTGTGACTGTTTTACTGTCATATCTGATCTCATTAGCTGATTGTATCTCAGTCATTAATGTAAAAGCAGGATTTTACAGCTGTAGGTTGAGCTGGAGCTCATTTTTACTGTTTCGTATCATCATTTTCATTCTGGATTATTCTGCTGATGAATGCATTGATTGTTAGCGAGAAACGTGAAGACAATGAGCCCAAAGATTTAGCCCAAAACTCAACATTATTACAAATACATTCAAATGACATCACAGGAGCAGTTGGGGGATGAAAACATTCGCTAAGCTCTTCTATATTTTCCCTCATCCTCCACTTCACGACTCGTTCTAACCTCCTGTGACACCGGCTCCTCCTGGTGCTTTACAGTCGGCACAGAAATGTTCCGTCTTACATCTGAAGTGGTGTTTTCTTTTACCTGGAAGGCCATTTTCTCCCTCACGCCCACATTTACAGAGCTCTGTGGAGATTATCAACATGTGGAGGCACAACAGAGTCTGAGTACAGGAGCAAGGACGCAGATCACTGGAGTGAAAACATGTTTTACCCGCTCAGTTTGCTAAAATGATATTTGAATGACCCTTAAAAATGCTTTTCGAGCCACAAGAATGTTGTTTGTACATGAAAGGTCATCGTGCCTTTTGTTGAGATAAACAGCAGTTATATGAAGGGTGATGTAGTAAAACAGAAAAGTCACTTCAGGTTAATAACATCCTCTCTGGGCGTCAGGGAGCTAAACCATCCTCTAGTGACGGATGAAAACAAGTGGATTCACAGAAGGATAGATTCAGCGAGCTGTCTGATGAGTTTGGTTGAACGTCACGTCCTCAAAGCGTGAGTTGGTTCACAAGGTTTAAAAAGTCATATTGTTGGAGGTTTCCATTCAATCCTCAAAGCTGTATTCAATCTTTATGCCTCCGTCTCAGTTTCAGGGAACCTAAAAAAGAAGGACGTAACCAAACTGGGTTCCAGACTGTGCTGACGAAACCCAACATATCGACGTCGTACGACTTCTGATGAAGAAACGCCTCCAGAAAAATGAAAGAACAGACTTGTCGAACAACATGTCGATAATCAGTTAGGAGTTAAGACATCGGGTACCAGGATCCACCTCAGAGAGCCAACTGAACCTTGAAGTAAAAACAAGCTTTCAATTGCCCAATAAAAGTGATTTGTGGGATGAATGAATCACTGTGAACCCTCAAGAAGGTTCTGTTTTTGTCTGTATTCATTTGTTGGTTGGTTCTGGGTGGATCGTGAACTTCTAGTGTCAATCTCGATAAAAAGACAGATGCAGGAATTTTCCCCCTCACTTTCTCTTCTCAAGGCCTTGGCGGAGGAATTCACACTACTGATTCACCCTTCTAGTTTGACTCGTTTCTTCCCTGAACGTCTTTGTGGCAAATAGCGTGAATTTCATAACCTCAGAATTACGTTTGCACTTATACAACTACAGCTCTCCCTCCTGCTGTACATGTTGTCTCCACCTGCAGACATAATGTTTCCTTACATTCCTCCGGCCGACCTCGCTGTCAGATTCATCCATAACAGGGTCGAAGTGGGAGGAAAGGACGAGTTATGTACCAACAGAAAAATAAGACAGCTGCGTTTAATTCCTTTTCCTTCATATTACGGCTGAAACAGAACTTGTGCTGTAAACACATTCCGTCCACATTAACAACACGCTGCGCTTCTGTAGTAAAAACTGCATCTGGTTCAGATTAAGAACGTAAAACAAAAAAGACCGGCCGCACAAAAGACAAATCACTGGAGGAGATTTACACTGTTTCTTTTTATGATTTCCTGGAGGAAACACTTTGTTGTAGTTCAACATAATCAGTCGTTCTTTTTTAGGACGATGAGGGAGATTTAGTCGTGGTATGAAGGCTCGTGAGATATTAGCAAAACTAGCAACGAGGTAGCGTGTCATAAGGCATAAATGGCAAAAAATATAACGATTATGGCATGTAAATTAACATGTGGATGCTTTAGAAGGTGATTATGAAGGTTAATGATTACTGAATTAACCACATGGATGGATGTGATTGATTGGCTCACCAATCACCAATTAAAGGAAGCAGATTTTAAAACAATAATGACATTAACCTCATTAAAAGGGATCTAATATGAGATTAATACAAATGAAAATAAACTGATACAAAGGGGTTTGAGCTCTGTTATATTAGATATATATATTTTAGAGGAGAAATCATGTTTGAGGGGAAATAAAAGGTTTATTTTACATCATAATATCAAGATATCAGTGTTCATGTGAAAGTATCCGTCAGGTGGAAGTCCTCCCTCGTCACCACACGGTGGAGACAAACAGCCATGAATGTTTGTCTCCACCATGTTTAACCTTCAGTGAGGATTGATGTTGTGTGTAATGAACACTGTGAGATATATTACAGCTGCACCGCTCTGTCACTGTGACTCAACTTCATCATTCAGCAGGAAAATGGTCTCCTGTGACAGATGCATGACATAATTACATTGTTAATAATGACGCATTAACGTGTAAGCAGCATTTTACTGTTGGAGCTGCTCAAGGTGGAGACCTGAAGGTGTCAGGCACCTCCAACGGGTCATCAGATAAATATTAGGGGTTAAGTAATGATTGAAGGGAGGTCATGTCTATTCTAATATACAAAATTATATGAATTTTATCAGTTCGTATTTGTTTTTTTGTTAAAAAATTAAGAGTATCTACTTCTTTCAGCCTCATTTATGAGGAGTTTAGAGGGGAAATAATTTTTTTGGTGGAAACGCTAACGACTAAAACATCAACATAACGTGGACTAGAGCCCCAAGTCACTGCTTTTTATGAGAGGTCACGAGTCAACACAGTTAGGAACAACTCATCTTTGGTATTTCTGCTTTATTATTTACAGAAAGAGTAAAAAACAGTACAGGCAGAGTCAAGAGAGAGCACAGGATGCTGCTGTAAACTAAAAATACTTGTTAAATGGTTGAAATAGCTACAAGAAACTGACGAATGGTTGAAATAGTTAGCTAAAAATAGTTGTTGAATGTCTAAATAGTTAGCTAAAATTAGAGAGAGAATGTTAGCTAAAGGGGAGTAATGTAATTAGCTAAAAGTAGTTGTGAAATTTCTAGATAGTTAGCTAAAAGTAGTGGATAAATAGTTGGAGTCATTAGCTAAAAGTTGAGTGAACAGATGTGAACAAAGTAGTGAATATATGGGTGAAGCAGTTAGCTAAAATTAGAGTGAAATAATTGAAATAGTTTGTGAAAAACCAGGGGTTAAAGTTGAAATAATTAGCCAAAATTAGAGGGAAACGGTTAGCTAAAAGTAGTTGTTAAATGTTTAGATAAATAGGTCAAAGCAGTGGATAAATAGTTGAAGTAGTTAGCTAAAAGTAGAGTGAACAATTAGCTTAAAGTAGTGGTTGAACTAGTTAGCTAAAAATCATTGGCAAATTCAACTGTCAGGTAGAAATGAGCAAGTGGATAAACAGTCTAAATAGTTATCTAAAAGTTGTGGTTAAATGTCAGTAGAGTGAACAGTTAGTGTAAAGCTGCAGTCTGCAGTTTTGGGAATAAAGTGGACTTAGTCCGAAGATTTGAATGATCACAGCTCAGGTCAGTTGTTCTCTCTGCCTGCTAAGCCCCTCCCACAGAGGAGGAGCCTGAGCAGGCTTGTAACCATGGTAACATAGGACGCCAGATAACCAAGACAGCGCATTCAAAAAAAAAACAACAACATGAGCCCTGATTGTTCTATTTCTGACCAATAAAACTAGATTACAATGAGGAGTGCCTCATGCAGATCACTGTAGATAGATCCAGAGTAACAAACAATATTCCTCACTTCGCTGTAGACGAGTTACCAGCTAATCACTCAGGTAATCGTCATCATCTACTGCCTTTCTGAAGCATGAGTAACTTTACCTTTCGAACCCAATTCAACCACTTCAGAGCGTCCTGAACACAAACTAACGTTACTATAACTGGCCGGTCACTTGAAAGACACTTTTGCTAACCAGTAGCCACAAAGAAAAGCTAAACACAGGAGTTAGCATACAAGCTAACAAGCTAGATTTAGTAGCAAGCTACGTAGCTCGACTGCAACATCGTATGGCGATGTGCGCTATTAGGAGTATTACTGTAACCGCCGCCATCTTAGCCTTGTGGTTAAAACACAGAATTAAACATATATGAAGCAGAAGTCCTTACCTGTCCAGAAGAAAAGCGCTAAGTCCTTAAAAATCCGCTGCTCGTGCCCAGTCCAGTTATCGGTTTTTACACTGCTTTTCTTCTTCTTCTTCCTCTTCTTCTTCTTCTTCTTCTTCCTCTTCTTCTTCTTCTTCTTGCTCTGTTGCTTCTCTACCATTGTTTGCAGTCTGAGCTTGAGTTTGAATTTATCTGATCAGGTGAGAGCGGGCACTGCGCCTGCGTGGGGGATGGATGGGATGGTTGGCTAGCAGCAACGTATGCACGCGCATGATTGACACTTCTCAGACACGCTCCTCGGCTCTGATTGGTTGTGTTGATTCAGGAGCGGGAAGACTGGACTGTTCCACAGTTGACCTGTATATTATTGTACTGTCAGATCTATAGTTTAATATAGGTGCAATATTATTATTATTTGTTCACCAGCAGCTTGTTTTTAATCTTCCCTCTTAATCAAACTAGACCTCACTTCTCTTCTCGCTCCTACAGTCACTGATCCGCTGCTCA